>NC_069500.1:152591458-152876458 GCF_027579735.1 Bombina bombina | reverse complement strand
AAAGAGGAAGGCTGGGCATTAAATGTGCTATTTTTATTTGTTTCATTAATTCATGCACTTTTATTTTTTATGGCACAGGGGAGAGAGGCAAATCCATCACATATTTATGTTACTCTATAACCAAACCCCAATACTGGCAACTAGTAATTATATAGTGACATTGTAGCATGCGTAAATTACGCCATTGTCTGCCTAATGCATCCCATAATGCAACACTACAGATCCTAAATAGTACAGTGACTAATAAATGTAAAAGTATATACTATTATAATAGAAAATATTTATATGTTTACCTGTATGTATATGCTGTACTCAAACAAGTCCAACTACTCCTCATCTCAATGTTCAACAACCTCTCTTCTCTTGCCGTTCAATTTACCATTTCATTGTTAAATAACTAGGTACATTTCATTGCACCCACAGTATGTATACAATAAAGAGTTTGAAGATTAGTCTTTGTAGCTGTTCAGAACCATTAATACTGCTGCATGTATAGAATGATAGAACATTTTCTAATATAAATGCAACACTAGTTTTAGTGTTAAAAATCCAAAGCTTTTCGTTTTTTGTATTGAAACTGATGTATAGATAGCATTGTACAGGTATATATAGATGCACTACAATAGTGAAATAACATATATCTTTTTTAAACTTGTTTTGAACAGTTGCACTTGTTTTATTGTTAAAGCCCAGAGCATCTGTTCCTATGAAATATCAATAGTGCTTTTGGCCAGTTACGGTACTGTATTCCCTAATGCAACAGGAATATACAGTAGCTTTTTTCATTCCAGCAATGCCCAGCCGATAAAGTAAGTGACTGTTCACTAAAAGGGGACAATTTTAATTATTTTCTTTTTTTTTCTTTCATGGAAGGACAGAGTTTCCTTTTTGACACAAACTGTAGATTTTAGCAGCCCTGGTCCAAAGGATTTTGATTGCTTTTATTTTAAACAATATAAAAGGGATACAAAAAAAGCTCCAGAATAATTTTTGTTGTTGATTTTTTTTTTTTTTTCATTTCTGGGGGTTTGTCAGTAAAATGGCATCCTGTTTGAACACTGCAAATGATTATTTCAATGGTTTCTTAGCCTCTTTAACAGCCTATGGGATAGTACTGTACATCATTATCTTCATATGAAATTTTTATATGCAATGGAAATAAAAGCATGGGTTGGTTCTGCCTAAACATGTATTTCTGTGATTTGTTCCCTCTGTATAAGATAAGCAATTATATTTTGGTTTCTCATGATGGTATCTGTGACATTCTTAAAGGTACATGGTATTTAAAATCTACTCTCTTCCACCTAAAAGATATATACCAACAAGCGGTTTACAATAAGATATTCTCTATCATGCAATACTACACGTTGTCTACCGGCTCTTCTGTCCATGTTCAAGTTTCTATGTCGGAAAGACTAAAGGGACTTTGCTGGAATGAATGGCTAATCATAGAGCGGCAACCCAACAGGCACTTGATAAAGGGAAATAGGAACAACCTGTCGCAAGACAGTATCTTCTATTCAATATATACTCATCGATCACATCCCTAAGTGGAATAGGGATGGTGACAGGAACAAAGCTTTGCTGATCCGTGAGGCACAGTGAATATATAGACTGGGCACTATTTATCCAGGTGGACTAAATTCAGCACCAGACTTCAAGCAATTGATATAGCCTGTAGATGTGATACACACCTGGGGTGTATTCCATAGCAATGGGGCTATATGATGGGAAGGTGGACACACTGATGTCACAATATGACATGGTTGTCCCCCAAGTACCTGTAGCTGACACGTGATTGAAGGCGATGTAGCGCTAATCACTGCAAGTTGAGCCCACTGCTGTCGGTAGTCACTCTTTGTTCTTCACACTTCTGGCTATAACATGTATATAATACATAAAAGGACACTATGTAAAAAAAACACTCATCTTGTAAAAATCATCCACCCCAGGGCTTTAAGGATAGGTATTACACACCAGGGGTGCATACCATAGAGACATGACCCCTTCAAGGTTGGGTAGATATGCAGCATATCTACCCAACCTTATGCAGCTGCAGAAATAGCAGTTTCGTTTTCTAATACCATCTCTTTAATGCTAATGGAGAGGGGGGTACCCCGATCACACTGCCATTGGGGCCATGCCATGATAGATTGTCACTCACTTATATATACGATTATTCAAATGCCTATCTTGGCTTGTGATGGTCATAGGCCAATCTGTGGGTGGGATGTTGAAGTGATGATATGTAGGGTTCAAAGCATTGAATTGAGAGAAAATGAATATAACCACTGTTTCTACATATATGGCACACAAATATCAAGAATATGGTTTGGCATTGCATTAAATATGCCTACCATGTACCTATGTATAGGTAGAAACCTTGGAAAGGATCCTCTTGCCTAATGTATCACAGGGTATATCAGTCCTATTCCTTACATATAATATGCAGGATGAAATATAATGTATATATATATAACCTAGATTGTGTAGGGTATGGTGATATATATTTAGATATTTTTAGTATGTTTATTTATATACTGGACATGTTTTTATGATTTAGTTGTATCAAAAAGTTAGTTACTCCCTTTTTTTCACTGTATAATATGAGGTAATACCTTGGGGGTGACATAGAGCCCCCCCCCCCCTCAATTTGTTTATTTTTTTAAATTTCTATAAGGGTTGCTATGGCAACGGAAAAGAAATATCAAATCAATTCAAATTAACATATAGTTTATTCACAATATAATTGTATATATTGCATCATTGGGTACATAGACGAACCCCTGCTTTGAGGCAATGTGAGCATAATGTATCTATCATAGCCTGCTTAGTAAGGCGATATTACTGACCAGATACACTTGTAACACATAATGAGTACCGCATAGAGCAGATAATAAAAACATATGAGCTCTGTAAACAACACACCCATAGTAGTATATCAACAGAAGAACTATGATCCTTTGCTCAGGTTTTAAAAAAACCCCACCCATTTTGTTTGAGGCACATAGGAGGTACTAATAGATGATGATGTTGTTGCTTGTCCAAGTCGATTTGTTGTTACTTTTTATATCTTTATTTATTATCTGCACTTTTGTATACAACCAGAATTGATGTATATACACTTCCAGTTCATGTTTGCGTTCCAAGATAGATTGGCGCCACATTAATCTGGATGGGGTATGTACACATTTGTTATTTGATTGTATGCACTATATAAGTGTGAGATTTATACACTTTGATTATTCTGACGAAGAGGATGTAATCTCCCCGAAAACGTTCAATAAACCTTTGCTGTTTTCACTTTTTCATCAAGATTTGCACAGATCTTAGTGTGTTGCACTTTAACAAGAATAAATCCGGCTCTGAAAATTGATGAATGAAGCCACCATCTTCAAGATTCAGTCATGTAATAACGTTATTGCAGAAAAGCAGCCTGTCTCTGTCATGATCAGTTATATAAATAAGCAGACAACACAAATATAATGAGGTCTAGATGGGCTGAGCAGGTTGCAATTAATCATCTATCTTCAAAAGGAGGGTTTTCTGATTTTCTAAGGCCTGAAGCAAGCTGTTGTGAAAGAGAAGAAATCTTCATTCTCATTATAGGAGACATATTGCAAAACACTTTTAAATGAGGTACTAACACGACAAAGGGGATTTGAGGATGAAGATTATTTTACTAAGATAGCAGCTATAAATCTGCAACAGGTAGGAACCATCTTGCCACTTGGTCTAATGGGGTATTATAGAAAGCAATCTGGCCCCAGAAAAATCCATCTTTTTTTCAGTAAAGGGAAAATTGTGGTCATGGAAAGTGCTATTTGCTTTTTTATCAGCTGATCATCCTTTTAAAGGACATGCCTTTGTTTGAACACAATTCTCAGCCATATCTGCAATCTCTAATCTTTAGTCTAGCTTTATTTTTAGGAAAACCCCCAAGAATATCTTCAGGAATTTTTGCCGTTCTTGCATTTTGCTTTTGCATTACACAAAACACGTACTATCCGAAGCAACATCCCAACACCAACCTGCAATATTCCAAAAGGCCCAATTACTCCCTCTGCCACCCTCTCTATCTTCCATCCAGCCACTGAAAAAGAAGTTTCTTCCTTACTATCTTCCTCATGCCTCACTACCTGCCCACTCGACCCTATCCCTTCCCATCTAATACCCTCCCTATCTTCCACCCTCCCTATCTTCCACTCCTGCTCTTACCCACATCTTTAACCTATCTCTCTCTACCGGCTCATTCCCATCTTCTTTCAAACATGCAAAAGTCACTCCCATACTCAAAAAACCCTCCGTCGACCCTAATTCTCCCGAAAGCTACCGCCCCATATCACTGCTTCCACTAACATCAAAACTCCTTGAAAAACTAGTTTACAATCGCCTAACCCACTTCCTGTCCACCAACTCCTTGCTTGAAACACTGCAATCCGGATTCCGCCCAAAACATTCAACTGAGACTGCCCTTACCAAGGTTACAAACAATCTTTACTCTGCAAACAATATTGGCCACTAGTCTATACTCGTCTTACTCGACCTCTCAGCTGTTTTTGACACAGTTGACCACCCCCTCCTCCTACAGACCCTTAGCTCTTTTGGCCTCTGTGACACTGCTCTTTCCTGGATTCACTCCTATCTTTCCCACAGGTCTTTTTCTGTGTCATTTGCCAGCGACTCCTCCTCTCCTATGCCTCTGTCTGTTGGAGTACCTCAAGGATCTTTTCTGGGTCCTCTACTCTTCTCCATCTATACTTCTTCGCTGGGTAAACTTATCTACAGTTATGGCTTCAAATATCACCCCTATGCTGATGACACCCAGATCTACCTCTCCACCCCTGCTCTCTCTCCCTCTGTCCTTTCTCATGTCAGCGACTGCTTATCTGGTATTTCTTCCTGGATGGCCTCTCACCACCTAAAGATTAACATGTCCAAGACTGAGCTCCTTCTTACCCCCCCTCAAGTTCTACGCCGACTTCTGACTTCTCTATCCCTGTTGATGGCATCACCATTTCCCCATCGCCGCTGCATCAGAGTCACACTTGACTCAAATCTATCCTTCGTCCCCCATATCCAATCGCTTTCTACATCCTGCCGCAACCATCTACGCAATATTTCCAAAATTCGCCCTTTTCTGAGCACTGACACCACAAAGCAAATAGTCCACTCCCTTGTTATCTCCCGACTTGACTACTGCAATAACCTACTCGCTGGCCTTCCTCTTTCCCGCCTCTCCCCCTTCAATCCATCCTAAATGCCTCTGCCAGGCTGATCCACCTTTCCTGTCGATCTGCATCTGCTGCACCTCTCTGCAAGTCCCTTCATTGGCTCCCCATTCACAGCAGAATTAAATTCAAAATTCTCACCCTTACATACAAATCTCTCACCAACACCGCTCCCTTCTACCTAACCTCTCTAATACAGAAGTATACTCCAGCCCGTCCACTAAGATCCAACAATGACCTGCTCCTTGCTTCTGCGACTATCACCTTCTCTCATGCTAGACTGCAGGACTTCTGTTGTGCAGCACCTACCCTCTGGAACACTCTCCCTCGTGCTGTCAGGCTTTGCCCTAATCTGTCTTCCTTTAAATGTTCCCTGAAGACTTTTCTGTTCAGGGAAGCCTACCACCCAACTCAATAATAAATTAACTTCACTTACCTAACATTTCCCTCATCTAACTCTGTATTAACATCTTTCCAAATCTTGCAGTCCTCACCTCCTGTTTCTCAACCTCCTACCCTTCTAGATTGTAAGTTCCCACGGGAATAGGGCCCTCAATCCCTCCTGTATGTGTTTGTAAATTTTGTCCTGTCTTTTACAAGTCTTGTATTGTTTTATTTAAATGAATTGTATCCATGGACAGCGCTGAGGAATATGTTGGCGCTTCATAAATAAAGTATAATAAAAAAAAATTGCATCTTAGGTGGGCTGGGCTGGGCATTTGTCAAGATCAGAGGTAACATTTGGAAATTTGACATATTATAAAGGTCCACTATAGACCAAGGCACATGAGCATGAATTATCTACTCCCCTGTTCTTCTGGGACTTCTCCCAGTCAATGGAGCATTTTCAGCTTCATGGCTGTGGTTTTTTATTTTGTTTATTTGACTATTTGCACTAATTGTTGTACTATGTTTATGTTCCAACTTAGGAACCTGTCTAACAATATGTGGGATAGCAACTAGGAGACTAATAGCAATATTATCTCACTTTTCCTCTGGAAGTAAACTCTACATGTTCTATTAAGTTGATGCAATTAAAGCTAATTGATAGTGGGAATGATACATGAATCTGGGGTTGATTGAGTCTGTACAACTCTTTCTTGGTTCTGTTCAGATGTTGAGTCCCGTCCCAAGTAATTAATGTAGACTTACTAAGGGTTCATATAAACGACCATTCCTTCCTTTCTTGCTGTCATTAGATAATGGAGAGTGCCTTGCAGCTGTCTCTATTTGATGAATAATTTGTTGTTCTCTATATCTGAATTAATCTGTAGCATAACCATATATATATATATTTTTTATTTTTGCAAGTTTACACGATAGACAATAATTATATATAGATAGATTGATAAACAGTACAAACAGTGGAGTTTCTACTACAAAAAAAATTGCGTACAAATAGCTATAGCTCTTTACCTAAGTATTAACATTAGGGTTCATATGGCAGCCTAGCTTACAAATCAGATCTATATAATAATATTTGTTAATCAAATGACCTTGTCAATATTACATCCCTCCTCCCTTCCTAAAAAAACAAAACTTACTAAGGCCCCACTGAGCCCACCTCCTCTAGCCCCCCCACCCCACTTCACTTGGGTGTTAATAATTTTTTTCTAAACGCAATATGAAATCTCTTCCTTGATAGTGAGCAAAATAATTTCAGATCCTGCCAAAGGAGTCATCTCTCTTCATTTCTAGTCTAGAATCCTAAGCCGCGGTTATTGTGGAGTTTATCAGTAATTTCCTAACTTCGCCAAATGAGGGTGCAGTCGAACAAATCCATTTACTGAATATATATTTTCTAAGGATTATTATTGCTGTCAGGATGAAATTAGATTGTTTACCCCATGAGTCGTGAGTTGTCAATAACAGGATGGATTCTTTTTCCAATTCTATTTCCATTTTTATTATTTGGGAAAGAAAATGACCAACTTTCAACCAAAATTGCTTTAGTTTAGGGCAGTCCCACAATAAGTGTCCCAGGTCCGGGTCTTGATAATGACATTTAGTACACTCATTGATAACATCTTTTTTCCACTTAGTCACTCTTCGTGGGGTTAAAGTGTCAGTAATCCTTAAAAATAATGTTATATAATTCTGCACATAGTGCAGAATTATATAACATTATATTAGCCAAACTTTGTAAAACCTAATATACCCTTTTAATTTTTTTTAAAAACGGCTGTTTTACAGACCCGCTCTCTGTGCTCTTCTGAGCGGGTCTGTTTGTTTCACACAGCACATCGGGCCAGCTGTATAGTCACAGCCCGGCCTGACCGCGCCATTATACACAGTGCAGCTCGCTCCTGCTGTCAGACAGAGCAGTAGCGAGCTGCACTTAGTGTTATGGCACGAGTACGGGTATAAATCTGCTCCTCTAGAGCTTTATTTGAATCTAAAAGATTGTAACAACCAATCGATAGGGAAGCTCAAAATAGTTGCTTGATTATACCATTCCATATTAGGCAAATCAAGACCTCCTTTGCAATAGGGCTGATATAGATTAGCAAGTTTTATCTCAAAGATTGGTAAAATCGCCATAGGTCGATCTTCTTAATTAACATAGGGAACATCCTAAGTGTATAAATAATTTTGGGAATAATAAACATTTTATAAAGATTAATTTTTCCTGACAAGGAGACTGGCAAGGCTGACCAGCTTTTACATTTTTCACTATTCTCTTGCAGAGTGGCAGAGATATTATCTCCATACCAACTTGCAGGGTTGGCTGAGATCTTAAGGCCTAAGTACTCTAATGATTTAGTTTCTGTGAATTGTTGAAATTGAGACTCATTATTTTTTTCAACCAAAGTATATTGGATTGGATTGGAAATTCTGAAATAGAAGAGATATCTGATCCTGTTTGGTATATAATCTATCTTTCACTTTCAAGACGGCTATAGGTTTTTTCTTGGTTTGTCTTTTGAAAATTGCGGCCAAAAACGTCCCTGTTTTGTTACCATGTCTTGCTAATCTAGCAGAGTTTTTATGTAGAGATTCTTGAGCCTGATCCAAAAGAAATAGATCTCTCTCTTTTTTACAGTAAATAGTTCTCTCTACTCTCCGTGTTTTGAAGATATTGATATAAAGCATATGTATCTCTTAATTTACTTGATAATTCTTAGTTTTCAGTATTTTGTTTCTTTTTTAATCTAGCCACATAGGTATTCATTTCTGCTTTAAGATGAAGCTTGGCTGTTTCCCAAAGTATCGGAACATTATCCCTGCAGTGACTTTTAAACAAGCTAAATTCATCCCAAGCTTTAACTAAAAATGCTCTAAAAGTAACCGATTTTTGTAACTATGTTGGGGGGAAAAAATAATTAAATGTATATTCTATTTTAGTTTTGAATACTAAGACTACAGGAGCATGGTCAGATAATGTGGGTTCAAGAATATTGCATTTCAGAACCTTGGAAACCAAAGACTCCGAAATTAGAAATAAGTCTAACCTTGAAAGGGTGTTGTGAGATTTTGAGCAGCATATATATTCAAGTATGTTGGGATTCAACATTCTCCAGATATCTATCAAACTGAGAGAGTCCAAAAACATTTTAAAGATTTTTTTTCTCACAGATTAAGTGAAAGGTAGTGAATCTAGGTTTACTTTTATCAGCACCCTCTTTACGTCTATCCAGCCATGAGTTAGGGGTGACATTAAAATCGCCTGCTAGTATAATTTAAATTTTTGGAGATTTAAGCAGATTGCTCATTAAGCACTTCCAGAATTTTTCATTCCGATCGTTTGGTCCGTAAACATTTATTAACAGATATTCATCATTTTGGATCAGAAATCTTGCAAAGTATCTCCCTTTTTATCTTTCATGACTTTAAGAATCTTACAATTGTATTTTGTATGAAATAAGATCATTACCCCTGTAGCAGATTTTTTTATATGAAGAGAAAAATGACTCCCCCAGCCATCTGGCCTTGCTCTTACTATGTTCTAGGTCCGATACATGTGTTTCCTGTAAACAGGCTATATCAAAAAAATGTTTGCTTAAAAAGTTCATAACCGCTTTCCTTTTGATTGGGGAGTGATTGTCCCCCACATTCCAGGTTAGCATCTTAGGCATTCAACTACCCAATAGGGTCAGTGGAGAGGAGTAAAAAAAAAAAAAGATTATTTCCCACATAATCATACAGTGATAAATATACTATACATATTGAAAACATAACTTTGTTCCCACCATAATAGTACAATAAAAGTGTATTATGCAGTCCAGAAACATTATATAAGTCTATCAACCAAAGTCCAAAATCTTGCAGAGAGAAAATAATTTATCCCCAGCATAATAACAATAACAAACTGTCCTATACATTCTAAAAGCAAGAAATAAATAAATCCTACAATCCATAAAAAACATAGCATAATAAAATGATAAAATATCCTAAACATTTTGAAAAGCATAAATGCATAGATCAACAGACAAATTTGCCCAATGCCAAGCAAGATCTAAAGATTTTGAAACAAAACACTTTGTTCCCCCCATAATAGAAAAGTGTCTTGTGCATTCAAAAACCATAATATATATAATAATTTGTGTCAAACCAAAGTGTTGTGGAGAAAAAACAAGTTATCCCCTACATAATAGTACAGTAGAAAAGAATGTTCTGAATATTTTGGTGACATATACGTGTAAAGATTTCATCTTGGTAGTGCAATAATAAAGTATTCTGTACTTTAAATAAAAATTAAAAAAAGGGAAAAAATTATTTCATCTATTGACAGTGCAATAACAAAGCATCCTGTGTTTTCCAAAAAAAAAGGGAAGGAAGAGAAGAGGGAGAAAGAAACTGGGACTTTCATTAATAAAACTAATTCTTGACTTCATTTTCTTGGAAGGTCTGGGATTCTCATTAATAGGATTCATTCTTAGCTTCATTTTCTAGGAAGGTTTGGGTTTCTGCTGGTGAATTAAAAACAAATTAAAACCAGACTTAATCCTCAACTTGGCTGGGTATAAAAGGGAAAAAAATCTATTTTCTGAGACCAGCTAAAAAGGCGATCGATTGAAACAAATAAAGGAGCTTTCTACATGAAGTATCTTATACATCTTGAATGAAAGTCCCCTTTATTTGTTTCGATAGTCAATCCTAGCATTTGTAAAACGATAGGATTGACTTTCACTTTAATTCTTTCCCTGAAAATTCAGGAGTTTTGCATTTACAGTTTTTTTTAGATATTTGTGAGGCATCTGGTTCTCTTCCTAATCTATGAACTCTTTCTATGGTGAAAAGGTTTTTATCCAAATTTATTCCTAGTAAATCAGGAAGGATTTCTGCCATAAAGACTTTCAAATCTTGGAATTTAAGGTTTTCGGGCACACTAATTAGGCGAAGGTTATTACGCCTTGCTCTGTTTTCCATGTCCTCCATTTTGTTAGATAGAGTTACATTTTATTTTAATAAAAAATCAACTTTAGACTGCATGGAAGGTTGAGTATCTTCCCAATCAGAGACCCTTTATTCCAGTTCTGTTATTCTATTAGCTTGAACTTTTATTTCTCCCATTATTGTGTCCAGCCTTGTGTGGTGCTCTTCTATTTTTGGAATAATCAGTGCTGATACTTGCTTAGCAATTTCACTAGCATCTATAGCATCTGATGATTTTTCTTCCATGGTAGACTTATTAGGGGAGTTAGTAACTCTGCTTGTTTTCTTATCTGGGTTTTTAGGTTTAGGAGACATTTGTTTGAGAAATAAATTCATCCATAAGCTTTATAAGCAGTGCATAGACATACCATCCACAAGAAAAGCAGGGAAGCCAGTTTAGGTTTACTTTTTACCCCCCTTTTTATATATTGAGCCCTGGTTCATATTTCAAGGCTACTTTCAAGAACTAGATAGATAAATAAATCTCAGGAACAAGTAATTAATGTTGACTTACTAAGGGCTCATATAAACTACCGTTCCTTCCTTTCTTGCTGCGATTAGATAATGGAGAGTGCCTTGCAGCTGTCTCTTTTTGATGAATAATTTGTTGTTCACTGTATCTGAACTCATCTGTAGCATAACCATATTACGTAAGAGTTCAGAGAGTGTTTTGACAAAGTCTTGATAAACATGCCAATATATTGGCTTACAAAGTAAATATATTTTTGGCATGGTTTTGTTGAATAAAAAAAATATGATTATGTGACTGCCTTTATTCTACTCTGCAAGGTATTTTTTTTATTGAGCATCTGGGCAGCTTTAAATCTTCTCTCTCCTCACTCTTTATTTCTCTCTCCTTGTACCCCTCTCTTTCCCTTTCTCTCTCCCTATCTCTCTCTCTCTCTCTCTCTCTCCCTATTTCCCCTTTGGACACATCTCATGGACCGTCTGGACACACAAACAGTGTGTCTACAACTCTGCATTCCCCCCAACATTGTTTCACCCACAAAATGATGACAGGGCTGTTACCTTCTGCATCCAGGAAAGTCTCTGGGAAATTTGGGGAGATATGGCTTAGGTGTATTGTGTTTGATATTTATATGTGACTTTTTTTATTCTTTGCATCCAGGCTTGTCTGGAGCTGACTGCAGTTTTCAGAGTGGGAAAACTTACTTTTCAGACCTAAATCACAGGAAAAGTGGGCAAAAATAAATAATAAAAGTATATTGCAAAGATGTTTTACTACACATAAAGTTGCAAGAAAAAGTTTGTGAACCCTTTGGAACTACCTGGATGTCTGCATTACTCATAAAAAGTGGTTAGACTTTAGTCACAATTATAGACGGACAATCTGACTAAACTAATAAAACACAAACAGTTGTACTTTTTACATTTCTTTTGAAGACATTGAGTAATTATTCACATAGCAGGCTGGAAAAAGTAAGTGAACCCTTGAATGGAGTCATTTGTAGATTCTTCTTAATTTGTTTCGGTTCATCAATATTTCTGGGTTGTCTTGATTGCACAGACCCTCTTTAGTTCATGCCACATAATCTCAATTTGGTTAAGGTCAGGACTCTGACTTGGCCATTCTAAAACACAAATCTTCTTTTTCAGCCATTATTTAGATGATTTACTAGTGTGTTTTGGGTCAATGTTTTGTGGCATTACCCAACAATAGCGATGGGCGAATGTTTTGCAAGATTCAAAAAATGAAACTAATTTTAACCCTTTTGTTCGTTCATTTTGAATTTTGAATATTTGTACAACATTCTAACATATGTTTAATGTAATAGTATAACTAAAGCTTTCTTTAAATGTAATATTTGATTCCAATTTTATCAAATAATTAGATTCGAATTATGCAATATTCTAATTAGAAACAATTTAAATTTATATATTTGTAATAGTATTTCTAATGCTTTATTTAAATGTAATATTCTAGTTATGCAATATTCGAAATAGAAACATCCGAATTTATATATTTGTATCATGTATTAATTTACTAAATTCCCTACCACATGAACTTTTGAACTTCTGAATAGTATTTGTTAAATCGAATGTTACATTAAAAATTTCGAATGTGGGCATTTAATCTAATTATGAACATTCAAAATCGAAAGTGACATTCGAAAACTGTAAATAGCATTCGATTATAGAATTTTTAAGAATATTCGTTTTTATCAACATTCAATTATGTAAATCAAATTTCTACAATAACATTCGTTCTAACATTCAAATTCGAATATAAACACATTCGTCCATCCCTACCCAACATTTCTCAAGATTGAGGTCATGGACTGCTGCCCTGACATTCTTCTGTAAAATGTCTTGATACACTTTTGAATTCATTGTTCACTCATTGATTGCAAGGCGTTCAGGAACTGAGGCAACAAAGCAGTCCCTAACTATGATGCTCCCTCCACCATACCTCAACAAATACCAGTGGCCATTTTTGCCAAAAACTTAAAGTTTTGTTCCTTTTGTCCACAGCACATATCCCAGAAGCATTGTGGGACATCCAGGTGGTCTTAGGCAAACTTGAATGGTGCCACAGTGTTTGTTTTTTTGTAGACAGCAGGGGTTTCCTTCATGGTGTCATTCCATGAACACCATACTTGTTGTGGACACAAGAACAAATACTTTTGCAGTTTATTTGAGTTTTCTTGAGGTCTTTTGCTGTTATACTTGGGTTCTTTCTCACCTCTTTCAGGTTTACCTATTGTGCTTTTGGAGCTTTGCAGGATGACCATTCCTAGAGAGAGTAACAGTAGTCCTGAGGTTTCTCCTTTTGTAGACAATTTGTCTTACCATGGATTGATGAACACCCAGGTCTTTAGCAATGCTTTCTATCCTTTTCCAGCTTCATGCGTATTTAAAATGCATTTTCTAAGGTTGTATGAAAGTTGTAGGGATCAAGGTATGGTTCCCACTAACCATTTTTTCTTGAGAAGAACAGAATTGTCAGTAACTAAGCTTTGTGCGTTGTGAATAATTACTCAATGTCTTCAATAAAAAAAATTAAACGTACAACTGATTGTGTGTTATTAGTTTAGTCAGATTGTGTTTGCTTATATTTGTTACTTACAAGAAGATCAGACAACATTTTGGTCCAGATTAGTGGAGCGTTTGCATTGCACAGAAACATTTCGCTCACGAGCGTGCTTCCATAGGCTCCAATGGGAACCTCATTCTCATGCCATCAGACACTGCATGAGAACCTAGCGCAGCGAAGGGGGTAAGTGGCGCAGCGATGGGCAGCAATTTTAAATATATACGTATATGCTTATATACATATATGTAAGTGTTAATATGTTTATATACATATATTACCACATAAATATATATGTAAATAAGAATATACATGTATATTTACAGGGAAAAAACAGTTCCAAGAAACTGCTATGTAAAGGCACTTTTCCGTGCCATTTTTTTTAAAGACCGCACACCTGCCAACTTTAGCCCCTTATAACTGCCTTATGCCGTTACTTTATTAAAAACATAAAAATGCTAATATTTTTATTTTTTAATAAAGATTAATACACTGACATTTTTAGGCCGTTAGGGGCCATTTAGAAAATTAACAAGAGCTCTGACCTCTTGTTAATTTTTTGGAACGCTAATTGCACGTAATGGCTGGTTATTTATTGCGTGCCCGCAAACAGGCACATTTGTCCGTTTGCAGGAACGCAATAAATTAGTGCTCTACTTGTAATCTAGCCCTTTATGAGTAATCAGTGCAGAAATCCAGGTAATTCCAAAGGGTTCACAAACATTTTCTTGCAACTGTATCTGTAAAGTATTGTTTTGTGTGGCTGTTAACATGGCTCTAAAGCACAGTTCCAACAAAATGCTGGGGTTGATTCAGTGATGCTTTAAAAATATATAAAGGAAAGGTTCAATCTTCAGTCTTGAATCACAGTAATGAGAGAACTGCTATCTAGAAATCAAAGATCATAGTCAATGCTCTTTTTTTCAAGAACATCTCAGTTTACAATTTTGTTTGCCTACATATTGTCAGGATTAACGGTATCAATCCGGAATAGACCCAAATGCTAGGGTAAATTAGATACACACGCTAGCACACTGAGTAATATCCAGGACGTAACCCACAACAGTGACAGGAAACAAGGTCTGAACTGAAACAAGCAGTAGAGTCAACAGATATAAAAGTACTCACAATACTGGACTGGCAGGCAGAGATTTGTAAACTAGAGCAGGCAGTAAGGGTTAATCAAGGCAGTGTCAGGCAGGCAGAGGTCTGGTAACTTTAGAGCAATCAGTAAGGGTTAAAGCAAAGGCAGTGTCAGGCAGGCAGAGGTCCGGTAACTTTAGAGCAGGCAGTAAGGGTTAACCAAGGCAGAGTCAGGCAGGCATAGGTCCGGTAACAATAGAACAGGCAGTAAGGGTTAAACCAAAGGCAGTGTCAGGCAGGCAGAGGTCTGGTAACTTTAGAGCAGGCAGTAAGGGTTAAATGGCTGAAGTAATCCAGGAGATAAATGATGGGAAGTTTTATTGGAGGTGCAAGTGGTAATGTATTCCTTAACATCTTTTTCCATGGAAGGCCACCAAACATATTGTTTAAGCTTCCAAACAGGATTGCTTATTCCAGGATGCTCAAACTTAGAGGATACATTGAAGATTGGGTTCTAGATGATGTAGTATAGATGCAGCAGAAAAGGCAGATTTGAGAGTCTCCAAGGCCTCCATAGTCTGAACAGGCCAGCCATTACAATTCTGTCCCTTTTAGGTTAAGTTAGTGAGAGGAGCTGAGATAGTAGCAAAATCTTTAATAAATTTCCTTTAATAATTAGCGAACCCTAAGAATCTCTGCAAGGCTTTGAGGAAAGTAGGTCTAGGCCATTCCATAAAAGCAGACAATTTGCAGGGGTCCATATCAAATCATGAGCGAGATATGATATAGCCAAGGAAAGAGATAGAGTCCTGATGGAAGGAGCATTTCTCTAGTTTAGCAAATAGATTTTCTCTGAGTCTTTGCAGTACCAGTTTGACATGGTGATGATGATCTTGATACGTCTTGGAAAAAATAAGTATATCATCTAGATAGATGATTAAGAAATGGTTCAAGTAATCCCTAAAAACCTCATTGATAAAATGTTGAAAAACAGCTAGAGCATTGCAGAGGCCGAATGGCATAACCTGATATTTGTAGTACCCAAATCTGGTGTTAAATACGGTCTTGCATTCATTCTCTTTACAAATTCTAATGAGGTTATTTGCGCCCCAAAGATCTGGCTTGGAAAAGATAGTGGCTCCTTGAAGATAGTCTAACAGCTTAGGAATGAAGGGCAGAGGATTGGTTAAGGGCACAATAGTCTATACTGGGTCGGACACCCCCATCCTTCTTTTCCACAAAAAACCCCGACTCAAGCAGGAGAAGAGGATGGACGAATGAAGCCTCTAGCAAGATTTACCTTGATAAATTCTTCCAGAGCGACATGCTCTTGGCGAGACAGGGGGTAAGTCCTGAGGAAGAGGAGCTCCAGGCAGGAGATTGATAGGATAATCAAAGGCCAGATGAGGAGGTAGGCATTCTGCTTCTTATTTCAAGAACACATCCAGGAAGGTATGATATTGAACTGGTAGAGTAGCAGGAATTTCCAGCATAGCAATAGTAGAGTGAGTGGGTCTGGGAAGACTCTGAAGACAGTGACTGAAACAGGTAGCTCCCCAAGCAGTATGTTCCCCCAGAAACCAGGAGAACACAGGATCGTGGATCTGTAACCAGGGGAGACCCAGAATCAAAGAAAACTGAGGTGAAGTAATGACATCAAAACTGATGAGTTCATAGTGGAGAACACCCACTGACATAAGTAGAGGCTCAGTAGCAAATTGAATAATACCTGAGCCCAAAGGTTGACCACTGACTGTGGAATCTCTTATCAAGTGGTCCTTGGAACGGAGAGGAATTTGAAGAGAAGAGGCAAAGGAGGAATCGATGAAGACATCGGCAGCATCCGAATCAATAAGTGCTTGGGTATGGAACTTGTGGTTTCTGAGGAAAAGAGTTACTGGAACAAAGAGCTTGGAAGTTAGGGATGAAGAAATAGTTTGGCTTAACTCAGTCCCTCCATCAGGAGTTAAGCCCTGGCTTTTACTGGTCTGGTAGGATAATCTTTGAGCATATGGCCCTTCAAATCACAATACAGACAAAGTCCCAATGTACATCGTCCCAGGCATTCTGTTTCAGTTAATTTTATAGCACCCACTTTCATAGGTTCCACAGTCTCAGAGGGAGGAGAATTCAGAGGAGCAGGATTAGAAAATCCGGGAGCCAGACGAAAAGATGTTGTAGCCAAAGGCCTCCTGGGATCCATTTCTTGTTGATGTTCAAAAACATGGGCATCAAGCCTTATGCACAAATTTATAAGATCTTCCAAGGATTCAGGGAGGTCTCGGAATACGAGTTCATCCTTCATCCGTTCAGACAGACCTTTACGAAAAACTGTGCATAAGGCCAGTTGATTCCAGGATATTTCAGTGGCTAAAGTCCGAAATTCGATTGCATACTGGGCCACCTTGCCGCAGATCCAGTAATCCAGCTTCTGCGGCAGCAGATCTTCCTGGCTTATCGAACATGGAAGAGAAAGTAAAAATAAATGAATCCACATTGTTTAGAAGAGGATCATCTTTTTCAAGCAGGGGTGAAACCCATGCCAATGCCTTTCCTTTTATTAGAGAGACGAGAAAGGTGATCTTAGAGGAAAGGGAGGAAAACATCAGTGGATTGTTTCTGAAGTGAAGGCGACACTGATTTAAGAATCTACGGCAGTCTTCTGTTTTTCCATCAAACTTATCAGAGGAATTCTAGGAATAGGATGTTCTGAAGATTGTGTGGAGGAATTTTCAGATATAGAAGTAGTAGCAGAAGAACAGACTACAGAAGGGCTGGTCAGAGAAGGAACTGCTAAGTTTTGTAGAAGATCTGCTATCTGGCCAATTTAGAGTCCAAGGACTGCAGATGTGCTGAATGGGATCCAAGTAGCTGTCCTTGGTGGGTCACGGCACTGGCTAACCCAGTGGGGTCCATAATATGGCCCGTTTGTAATGTCAGGATTAACGGTGTCAATCCGGAATAGACCCAAATGCTAAGGTGAATTAGATACACACGCTAGCACACTGAGTAATATCTAGGACGTGACCCACAACAGTGACCGGAAACAAGGACCAAGAACTACAGGTCTGAATTGAAACAACCAGTAGAATAAACAGATTTAAAAGTACTCACAATACTGGACTGGCAGGCAGAGATCCGGAAACTAGAGCAGACAGTAAGGGTTAATCAAGGCAGTGTGTCAGGCAGGCAGTGGTCCGGTTACTTTAGAGCAGGTAGTAAGGGTTAAACCAAAGGCAGTGTCAGGCAGGCAGAGGTCCGGTAACTTTAGAGCAGGCAGTAAAGGTTAACCAAAGGCAGAGTCAGGCAGGCAGAGGTCCGGTAACAATAGAGCAGGCAGTAAGGGTTAAACCAAAGGCAGTGTCAGGCAGGCAGAGGTCCGGTAACTTTAGAGTAGGTAGGTACTTTGCTGATTTAATAAATACTAGAAGAGCTTGGGATTACATTGATAAAGTCTAGAAGTCTTACAGAAATAACAAGGCCTTCTAAAATAATTGCTACTCCACACCTTTCTAAGCTATTTTTTGTAATATTCCAGAGCAGTGAAATACAAATTTTGCACAAGTTCATTTTATACCAACAACAAGCTCTGCTAATGTTATACATAGATGACAGGTCCCAAGTTGACCAACAGAAGAAAATGAAACTCAAACTTACCAGAGATATGTTGAAGCTCCACTGGGTCCATCATCTTCCTAAAACAGAGCTATTTAACCCCCTGCCTGCTTGAAAAGGTTGCAAAAACATGGTGTGAGTGTAACAATGCCAGGCAACCCACTCTGAGCTTAGAGGTTAAGATCCCCTTTTGCAAAGGCTGTTTCTGCTGAGTTATGCTTCTAGAAACATTTAGATAGTGTAGGAACCGGTATGGGCCTTTAGCGTGCTACGGGTTAAGGCTGTAGGAAATTGAAAGTGTGAAAGGTGCCAATGGCTTGGATATGATTAATCAATCTAATCTGTGTAAGACCATAGCAGTAATGTAAGACTCTCCTACCTCTGATCACCCGGTTTGAGCTGCTGAGTGTCAAAAAACCTTTCATGGGTGGAGAATCTATTGCACCTTGGCTGCGGGAGGATTTGCGGCCCTGTTGCGCTGGAGAGGGTGAACAGGGGGAGTGATGGCCGAACTGGCAGATAGCTTCAGGTGCACATGAGATGCCCCTCCCTCCTGTATGGGTGGTCATATGATCTCAGCACCTCTTAGTAGGGTACTCTGGTGATGATTTTGGTTGGGCCGCTAATCACTGATAGTGTTGGGGTCATAGTTCAAGGGGTAGTAAACACAAACATTTTTATTGTTTAAAATGATAGATAATCCCTTTATTTACCATTCCACAGTTTTGCATAACCAACACTGTTATAGAAATATACTTTTTACCTCTGTAATTACCTTGTATCTAAGCTTCAGATCTTTTGACAGACTTGCATTTCTGGCAATTGGTGCTGAGTCTCAAAATACCTCCACGTGCATGAGCACAGTGTTATCTACATGAACTAACTCCCTCTAGCTATGAAAAACTGTCAAATGTATTCAGATAAGAGGCAGCCTTCAAAGACTTAGAAATTAGCATATGATCCTACCTAGGTTTAGCGTTTAACTAAGAATACCAAGAGGAGAAAGCAAAATTGATGAAAAAAAGAACATTAGAAAGTTTTTTAAAATTACATGCCCTATCTGAATTCTGAAAGTTTAATTTGGACTTTACTATCCCTTTAATTTGTCGCATATATATATATATATATATATATATACACTGTATATATACAATGTATATATATATATATATATATATATATATATATATATACAAAACATGGAAGGGGACTGCACTCTCAGACTGAACTGGGTACACATCCCATGACCCTGCAACATGCTCAGCCCTGGGTGCTCAATAGCACTCTCAGGAAGCTGTGCTGTCCCCAGAGCTGTGCAGTTTTGCTTTTAATCTTAGGTGAGAGCTTGCAAGCGAGTGCTGGACTTTCACGATGTGTTGTGTGTGTGTGTGTATATATATATATATATATATATATATATATATATATATATACACAGAATATGATTTAAGTTAATGTTTTAATAAAAATGTGACCTGTGACGGTCAATTTCCCATTAAGAATTTGTTGTGTGTTGATTTTTTTCTTTTCTTTTTTTAAATTTTTTTCTTTATTTCAGAAATAAAATAGGAACATAGTTATACAGATTCAATAATATATGCATATACTCACTGTTTTAATATTATCACATGACTCGTGAGAGGCCTGGTCTCCGTTTAAACCTTAATGTGACATGCAACTAAGCTGATTGGAACAGGCATAATATAGAAATATAATAGGAATGTCATTAGGCAATTACAATTAGAAATAAAACATTTTTAAAGTTGTTCAGGAACAGTACAAAATTTAAAAAATCAGACTAACTTATCGCTGGGTAGTTTCTTACAAGAAAAAAGATTAGCATTTCAAATGGAAATATGACACCGTGGAAGGGGCAGGGGAAGGGGTGCAATGTTTAGGAGCATAGGAGTGTAAACTTAAAGAATTGGAGGGGAAAATTATCATCTATTCTCTGGTCTTGTTTCCCAAAAGTATAGCATTTTATAGTAAAAGTCTAAGTTGTCTATGTGTAGTAAACATATCTTTCAAGTTGAAGGTTATTTTGGTGTTGAGAAATCCACATATCAAGTGTGGGGGGTGCATATTTTTTCCACATCTTAGGAATCAGTTGTCGGGCGCTATTTAGGGAAATTTGCAGTAAGGTAGTGTAGGTCTTTGAACCTAACTTGGGCACCATATTAAATAGAAAAGAGAGAGGATCATGTTACAGTTGAGCATATTGTTAATGCTCATTAAAAATGTATAATTGGTTTATATGGAGAGATGGGGAGTGGTCTGACTTAGCGGTGTTAGAGAATATTTTGTGCCAATCCTTTAGACAGAGTGAAGGGCAATTCTCTATGCCAAGAAGTAGTATATGAAGGGAGTTTGGACTTATTAAGTGAGGTTAAAGGGACAGTCAAGTCCAAAAAAACTTTTTGATTCAAATAGGGCATGTGATTTTAATCAACTTTCCAATTTACTTTTATCACCAATTTTGCTTTGTTCTCTTGATCTTCTTAGTTGAAAGCTAAACCTAAGAGGTTCATACGCTAATTTCTTAGACCTTAAAGGCCGCCTCTAAGCTAAATGCATTTTGACAGTTTTCACCACTAGAGGGCATTAGTTCATGTGTTTCATATAGATAACATCGAGCTCATGCACGTGAATTTACCGTGGAGTGAGCACTGGTTGGCTAAAATGCAAGTCTGTCAAAAGAACTGAAATAAGGGGGGAGTCTGCGGAGGCTTAGATACAAGGTAATTACAGAGGTAAAATGTGTATTATTATAACTGTGTTGATTATGCAAAACTGTGGAATGGGTAATTAAGTGTCAGTATATGGCTGGGTTATAACACAATATATTTAATAATTATTCTTTAAAATAAAACCCCAATAAAATGCATATACGAAACAATAAAATTAATGTAAATTCCTAAGTTCTTTTTTATTAGTTAATATTTATAGACAAAAAGAAGCAGAAATCTGAGCACTTAATATTTATATACACATTGAAATATATTTGTAGGAAACCAGATATGAATCAAAACTATACACGTTTACTCTATTATAATATGCTATGCAAAGATCATAAAAATGACCTTATTTGTTAACCTTATTCACAATTGAATTTCCTTAAAATACTACAATAAGATACCAGAATCTGAGCCACTAACCTTCAAACAGTACAATCAGTTCTATAGCCACAATTTATCCTATCTAATTCCAATTTAAAACATCAGAAATTGTTTATATTATTTGTGCAAACAACCAACTCCTATGCCAATTTATCTAAGCTGAAATCAATTCTTAGTTATCTATAATTAAGACAATTATAATATATATATATATATATATATATATATATATATATTTATTTTTATATATATATATATATATATATATATATATATACAAAACACAGGAATGGACCGCACTCACAGACTGGACTGGGTACACATCCTAAGCCACTGTTAACTCCACAGCCCTGAACAGTGGCTTAGGATGTGTACCCAGTCCAGTCTGTGAGTGCGGTCCATTCCTGTGTTTTGTATTTACATAGGGGAGGTTACAAAAGCCTGTGTCACCCTGGGAGGTTCCCAGTTGGTTTGTTTGGAAGTATGCATTGTGTGGGTGCTGGTTAGGGTCCCAGGAAGGGGGAGACCTTGTCGTGGTCCTGGGCTTAATCCTTTGGCGCCAAATGTAACTGACTTCCCCCAGTTTTGCTTTTAAACATTGCTGTGAATCTGCTAGTGAGTGCTGGGTTTTTTGTGTTTTGTGTTAATGATTGTAATGCTCCCCTGCGGACCTGACACCCAGGTTGCTCGGGGGTTAACTGCCTGGGTTGCTGGGAACTTTGCAGCTGTCTGTCAGTGTTCAGGGCTGTGGAGTTAACAGTGGCTTAGGATGTGTACCCAGTCCAGTCTGTGAGTGCGGTCCATTCCTGTGTTTTGTATTTACATAGGGGAGGTTACAAAAGCCTGTGTCACCCTGGGAGGTTCCCAGTTGGTTTGTTTGGAAGTATGCATTGTGTGGGTGCTGGTTAGGGTCCCAGGAAGGGGGAGACCTTGTCGTGGTCCTGGGCTTAATCCTTTGGCGCCAAATGTAACTGACTTCCCCCAGTTTTGCTTTTAAACATTGCTGTGAATCTGCTAGTGAGTGCTGGTTTTTTTGTGTTTTGTGTATATATATATATATATATATATATATATATATATTTGCAAAGATAAATTACTTAGCACTAAGGATTAGTTTTAAAATACACAGGCTATGAAAAACAAGGTTAAAATACAATTGTTCTTTTAAATCTGCTAATTGCAGTTTAGTTATAATTACTAAATACTTTTTGATTTAAATATTATATATATATTTAACAATTGTGTATACTTCACCCAAAATGATCAAATCGATATTTCAGCTTCCAAATCTTTTGTTTCACCTCATATGAGAATAAGTGTATTTGCAATATGGATTATAAGAAGGTAGCCCAATCTTGCTTATAGTAACTGTATTTCAACGCAGCCAATTTTTCTCAGTTACCAGTCCTCCAGCAAAGTCAGCAACCTCTCTCATCTTGCATACACTTTATATTGTCTTAATCATTGGTGAGAAAATGGTAGGTCCTTAGGAAACTGATCTGTAATTCGCCCTTGGAGCTGTCCCTGGTCCGCCCTTAGATATTTGATTGGCTATGTGGATTTACATGTGTTCTAATAGATAATTCATTTGGTTGTAACAGCAGTTTCAATCCCCTAGGGGGCAGCAGACAACCAGGAATGTAGCCTCTATTCCCAACACTGCTAACAATTTAATATATTCTTATAAAGTGATTATTTATCACACCATAACCTTTTGCATTAATAGCATTCTCTTTTCAGCATCCACATTTCATTTGGCATAACAGAAAATGTACAATTTGATACCAAATATTACTACTTTATTAATTTCTATGTTAAAATAGAAAATATCCATATATGTCTGTTTATGGCTACTATTCATGGGACATCTTGTCTGAAAAACAAAGGACAGATGTTATTTTGAAATTATTCTAGCATTTATACATCTATTATATAGATATTTATTTAGAGATCCCATCTCCACATCAGTTGCTCCTATAATCTTCACTAGATTTCTTGAAAACAGAGAAAAATGTGTTTATCTTTAATTCAATGGGTCAGTATTTGTATATATATCAATGTAGTTATTATTCAATACATCATTTATTTATTTAATATAATATGTCCCAGATGAATACATTTATATATATATATAGGTGTTACCTGAGTATTTTTGAAAATTATAGACAAATCAGTTATATGACTTTTTAAGTATACATTTTGCTATTTAAAATTGAATGTCCATGTCTGGAAAGTTGAATGTTCTATGTATATTTAGTCTTAGCAGGGGCAATTAGCACACAGGTGACACATAGTCATTTCTTCAGCTAAACTCTGGTTTTTACAAATTTCATTAAGCTTCAAACAAAGTCCCAAGAATTTCTGTCTCTGTCACTCCAGGGATTCTTGTAATCCAGGCAATGAAATAGATGCTCCCTTTTTGAAGTAACTTAAATGTTATCTTAATCAGGATAAGCGTATCTTGTGTCGATCTAAGACCTGGAATATACAGCTATATAAATTGACTATCTTTTTGAAACAATCTGTTTTTCTATACAACAGTCTAAGCCTTTGTTCTTCTCTGAAATAACTATGCAAGTAGTTTCTTTGATGAGTGAGAGAAGGGGGTTTTGTCTACACAGTGACTTTTTGGAGTTTTACAAATAAAATGAATTACTTGGCATATACAACCATCTATATATATATTAAATAATAATATGTATACTGTATATATATATTATTTAATAATATTTGCATATCTTCTGACATAATTCCCCCTTCCAATTTTAAATAGATGTAGGACACATGTATTTGAATTGGCTTAAAGTTGGTACTTAAAAGCGGTACTTGGTGAGGGTATTGACCGTACGCATCATAGACAGTCTCCTATGTGCTGTTGTGCCCATTAGTTAGGCATCTTTAAACTACAATATGTCTTTAGTGCATTTGGGGATATGACTTCATTCTTCCTCTATGACTTGTAGTTGGGATTTAGGATGGCATGCTCGCAACTGATTAATATGGACCCACTTATCGATAAAACTATAATTTTTGGGTATCCTAAATTCCTTTTTGGAACGTTTTGAGATCATAATAGGTTTTAGTGGCAGTTACATCCTTTTCCAAGTTCCTTTGAGCAAATGCAAAGGCATATTGCAGGTGCTTTCATAGGTTCTCCACATATTGATGTGTATTAGCAGCATTTATCAAGTTCTGGTCTGATGTATGGTACAGTAGATGCTGAGGTAGAACCATTCTCCTACCAGTCATCAATTCAAAAGGTGACATCTTGGTAGCACTACTTGGAGTTGCTCTCAATGCCATTAGGACCAGAGGTAATTTTACATTGCAGTCTTTACCCATTTCACTCACAAACTTTTTAAGGATTTTCACAATGGATTGGTTGTAACGCTCTACACTACCACTTGAGGCAGCTCTATATGCAATATGGAGCTTTCTTTTAACCCCTAGTATTTTCCACATTTTGGTCATCACTTAGCTAGTGAAGTGGGTTCCCCGATCTGATTCGATTCTTTGGGGTAAACCAAATCTGGAAAACACGTGGGTGATGAGCAATGCTGCGCATGTTTCAGCACTATTGTTAGGTGCACTGATGCACTCTACCCATTTAGTGAACAGGCATGTCACTGTTAACATGTATTTGTTACCTCTTGATGACCTTGTTACTAGACCAATAAAATAAATTTGTATATCTGACCATCACATTACCATCCCCCTTTTCTGCAATGGCGCTCTATGAGTTGGTGCAGTGGGTTGGAACTGTGGACAGATTAGACAACCTTGACAGTAAGTTTGAACATCTTTCAACATGTGTGGCCAAAAGGCATAATCAACCAATATTTCATACGTGAGTTTGGCACCATGATGACCAGATGTGGGAGCATCATGGGCATGTTGAAGCATTAGACCTCTGAACTTGGTGGGTACTACCCATTGCTGGATGCCAGTTTTGGAGGTTCTTATTAACAAACCATCCTGTAACTTTAATTGTGATCTGGATTTCGTTAAGGTTCTAAGATCTTCTTTGCCAATACAATCATCTTTTGAGATGGGGTTGCTTTCAGGATCTTCTATGTTTTTATAGAAGATGCCTACAATGGGGTCTTCTTTTTGGCTAGTGATCAGGTCTTCACTAGGAGAATCCTGACTCCATTGTACCAAGTTAGGCTCACTCTGTTGTTTAGCCTGGTTTCTGGTAATGGCTTCTACCTGAATTGCACCCATTAAGTGGTCGATATTAAGGAGTTCTCCAGTTATGGCTCCTTGTTTGGCTAATGAATCCACAAGATCATTGCCTTCCTTATCAGGACCTAGAACCCTGGAATGACCCTTGGTCTTTTTTCAGTGTATGGTTAAATCATTGGATACCACCAGATTATCAATCTCGCAGAACAGCTTGCCATGCTTGACTGGTTTGTTGTTACTTTTCTGCATGTCATTTCTTTTCCAAGTTGGCAGGTATTCAACAAAACTGTTGCGCACATAATTTGAGTCAGTAATGATCACAAATTCACGAATATTTTGTTCAATAGCCATTTCAATGGTTTTTAGAACAGCAGTGAGTTCTGCAACTTGACTGGATCTTGGTCCAATGTTGAAACCTATATATATTTGGGAGTCCATTTGCCCAAGTTATACCAATGCCAGCAACTAATCTGCGCTCATTATCAATAGTGGCATGGTAAGAACAACCATCAACATATACCCAAGGTAATGTTTGACAATGGTCCTCATTGTATATCTTATACGGGGACAGCAATTGTTCCTCCAAGAAATAATCTTCTGATAATGCCTCCCCAGGATCCTTAGCAGTACAGTCGTGGAGCTCAGCAAGCCTCTGTGCGACTGGATTCTTTTTATTCTGCTTGTAGAAAATTTCTAAAGGCCAGCCTTGTAAGGAAAGGGTCCACGCTGTTATGTGGCTATTAGAAAAATTCCCATCTCTTATTCTCTCACTTTGCAGGTATAGCAAAAGCTGGTGGGCCGTTTCTACAATAATTTTCTCACCCTGTATGTAGCTGCAGAAATTTTGTAGAGCCCATACAGTAGATAAGAGGGCTTTTTCACAATCGCTAAATTTTATTTCTACTGGGGATAGAGTTTTGCTCGCATAAGCAATGACTTTGCTTAAATTATCATGCTTTTGGTATAAAACAGCAGTCATGCTTACATCTGTTTAACCTGTTTCTAAGAAGAAAGGTTTACCACCTTCAGGGTACACTAAGCAAGGTGCTTGAGTGAGTTTCCTCTTCAGCTCTCTGATGGCTGTCTCTTGAGTCTCACTCCAGTGCCATTTCACATCCTTCTTTAAAAGAAGTAGTAGTGGTTTAGCTAATTCTGCATAATTATCAATGAATTTGCGAGAATAATTAGTCATACCCAGGAATGATCTCAATTTTTTTAAGTTAGTTGGGTTTTTAGAATTTGTTATAGCTTCCACCTTTTTCTTCTAAAGATTTAGCCCTTCAGAAGTAACTTCATGTCCCAAGAAGTTTACATGAGTGTGGCGCCATTGAGCTTTTTGTAGGGATAATTTGACACCTGCCCTTTTAAGTTGGCTGAGGACGTGTTTAAGCTCTGCAATATGTTTTTCAAAGTCTGTGCTTTTGATTTTAGCCTTATGCATGAATACAGCAAATTCATGTCCAGAATTTATGTATCCAAAAGGAAGTCTCTGAAATGCATAGTGGACCTTTTGGAATGAGAATGCCAGCTTATACTGGTCCTCCTCATGTACCTTTATGGTCCAATATCCCTGCGCTCAATCAATGGCAGTTAATATTTTGGATCCCTGCATCTGCGCTAGGCACTGGTCAATATATGGCACAGGCCAGCCAGACATGTACACTCGTTTGTTTAGCTGCCTTAAGTCAGCACACAAATGCCAATGTGCAAGTCTGTAGTCCTACAGTCATAAGAATCCCTAGCAAAAATATCCTTGTACTCCATCAGGAGCTCTCGTAGCTGTCAGAATTCATCATCACTGGAACAGCCGTTAGCTAAGGAAATTTGCTCTTCGATGATTTGCTGAATTCCTGGAAAGATCTCATGCTGTCCTATTTCATTGGCTTCTTCCAACCTAGAGTTGATATCCTCTTGATTATATTTTACATTGCCCCCGTGACTCTGGGTATTGGGGTATCCTTGCTGTTTGATCAGCTGATCAAATACTAGAGAGGCTTCTTCAATTTTACAGATGCCTTCCTCTGAGCTGAAGGGATACATAGACTGAATAGTAAATAGACCCTCTGGCATAGATGCAAAGGATTGTTCTATTAATTGTTCTTCAGTTAAATATCCTTGAGGTATTAGCCCAATTACATTATTCTGGAATCCAAAAGTGTAATAACTTGATCCCAGCCCATATCCTATGGTAGTTCCCTTGGATAGGGTTATATCCTGTGGGGTCATGTTATGCACAATAACATGTATTGGAATAGTTCCAATATTTACCAATGAAGTATAGGTCATTGTGATACCCAGATTTTGTATTCTATGGGAGAGGCAAATTAGTGTTTCAGAAGTTTTTAATTTCTGAACCCGGCAGGAATTATTACTTCGTTAGACACCTGAATATTCACAGTATATGGCATTTGCTGGTTTGATTTCAGGGCTGCGTTTTCATCCTGAAATACTTCAGGGTCCCCCTTTAACCTGCTCCAGAGGCAAGAGTTAATCAAATCTATTTGTATGGCATATCTATGTAAGAGATCATTGCCATTGTATATTTGATTATGGGGAGTATTTAAAACTGAAATAAACAGGTGCTTCGCTGATTTATTACCTATAGATATAGATAATAAGCACTTAGCTGTTATGTTATAGCTTTCAAACCTGTCATCCAGGCCGTGGACACAGTGGTCTTGGGGAGAAGGATATTTAATCACTTTAGGTTCAGCTATCTGCGCTAATAAGCCTTTGCTTATATAGCTAGCTTCCTGTTTTAAGTTCAATTTAGCATATTTGGTTTTCCCAAGGTCATGCACTTGTATAGGGATAAATAGATCCTCTTTAACTCTCTCAATTCCTGCGAGGTATTGAGCGTGGCCTCCCCCTTTAGGGAGTTTAGCATCCCCCTTGTGGAGAGATATGGTTAATACATCGCCGTCTAAGGAAATATTTGCTATCTTTCCAGGCGAAATTTTAAAAGTATTACCATCAGAGCCACTTAAAGGAGTCTGATCATCTATTTGTAAGATAGTGATTTCAGGTACAGAGTTATTCCTGAACTGAATCTCCACAGCATCTGGCTTCTCTTCCACCACGTGACAGTTATGTCGGGTGCGAGATATAACGGATTGCTCATAATTAATTGGCCGTTTTACTTGTGACCAAATTACATTATTTATGCAATCAATTATGGTGTATCAGTTGGTAGATCAACTATAATGTCAGGGTATCTTATGACCTGTTCCCCAGCCTCACTTTTAACCATGCAGTACCGTAGACTTTTAGAGAGTCACCCCCAACTCCTATTAGAGAACCATCAAATTCTTTTACTTTAGGTTTGTGGGGTGTTAGCTCATTTAGCTGTGTGTAGTAGTATAAAATAGTTGCCTGAGACCCAGTATCAATTAAACCCATGATAGGGTTGGAGACTGAATCTTGCAGCTCAGCTAATACATAATATCTTCCTGCAGTTTCTACCATTTCACACATAAAATTGGCATGGTTACACAATTTTGGACTTCGCCACGTGTTACCTGAATCCGCCGTGTTACCTGATGCAGGAGAATTTTCATACTCACCATTCCTGTCCTCTATAATAGGGCTGATTGGGTTCTTGTGTACTGCATCTGTGGAAATAAGGTTAAGAGAATGCTGCAAAGGAAGAGATTTGTTAAAGCTTTCAGGCCGAGGTTGCTCGTCATTACAGCTAAATCGTCCGTTTCCGGTCTGTGGGGAGAGAACATGATTAGTACAATTATTGACATTTATCATTTCATTTGGTATATCTTTCCCCTCCCTTTCAGGTGATACTGCATTATTTATGACTGTGTCTGTGGCCCACTGCTGGCCACTGGCTGTACCCCTAAAAAAGGATTGTTAGGTTGTTGAGCCATAAACGCTTGACTCATATTTGCGAATTGTTCGCTCAACCAAATTAGCTGGGTACTAAGCTGATCTACTTGATCGTACAAGTTACCTCTACCCCTGGGCCTATCTCTTGATGCCCCATAGTAGTGATTCCTGGACCATTGGGTCCCCTCAGAATCAGGGCTGCTGTTTCTATCCTGGCGTGGTTGCCCCTGGGTTTCAACTTGTTCAGTGTTAGTATTTTGGGGAGCACTATTTACTTGGGGTGTCTGGTTACTCTGAGAGTATTTTCGCCACTTATTGTATCTACCTTTGCGGGGATACCTATTATCTTGTGGGTATTCTTCTCTTAGTAATTATTTATCTGGGTATGCCCCCCATTTTGGGTATAGTCTCTCTGTGCCTCAGCCCGTGTTGGGGGAGGGGCAGAGTTAAAACTTTGTGGGGATGGCTTGTTTCCTCGGGCCACCTCCGCATAGGTTTTCTTTTTAGACTCCAAATTGAGGGGGCTAGGTGACACCCAAGTTTCTGCCACAAATTGGGGACTGGGTTTTGATTCCCTTTTAACCCCCTGTTCAGCGGACTGCTGAATAGAGTATAACTTTGTACTCTCTTTGATCAGCCATTCCAATGAGCAGTTCTCATCAAAATCTCTAGCTAAATTAATTTTGATGGGTGCGGGCAGTGCTTCAAAAAATAAATTCACAAATTCTGAGCATTCAAATATGGGATTATCTTCACCCATACTGTACGCATTTTTCACTACAGAAAGTAATTCTATAGGACTTTGATTTGCACTACATTTTAAACCATATAGAGCTATTTTCGCTGCAGTTTTAGTGCGATGTTGCCCGAATTATTGTCTGCACTGTCGTTTTGTCTCATTCCAGAAATTAATATTCATATCCTTTAGTAAAGCAAAGAATTTGTGATATTTACCTTCAAATGCCTAGGGCAGAAATTCAATTTTTGACTGCTCACTTGTAACATTCATTATAGATAAAGCATTTTCAAAGGTCTCTAAGTGGTCAATTATAGAGTTGGTTCCCTTGTTGGAGAACTTAGGTACTGCATCCTTTAAGAAGGTAATGATTTTAGGGGTGTCATATACCTTATTAGATGTATCTCGGTATTTCCTAGGAGTTTTATTTTTGGGGTTGGAGCATCTCTTATTTGCCCTTTTATTATGGGGAGACCCCCTACGTACATTAGTACTATGTGGGTTATTTGGGTAGTTAGCTCTGCCCTCTGACTCACTACTAGAGCTTCCCTCCCCCTCATCAGCTGAGTCATAGCAGCTCCCTGAATTTATATCATGAGGTGACTGTCTATTTGGGGTCATTTGTCTACATTCTTCCCTAAATTTTTGCATTTCATCCCTGATGCATTCTCTAAGAGAATTTGAATTACCTGCGTTATTCTCACTGCTAATAGAGGGGTTTTCATTTTGACGATATAACCTTTTTAAATCACTTAATTCTCTCTGGCTTTGTGCAAGCTGTTTATTTAACGCTTGTATTTATGCTAGTAAATTTAAGTTATGCTTATCTACGGTGGCTATGTCTTGGGCAAACTCATCAATTTTATTTTCGGCTATATTTAAATTCTCTTCGCATCTGCGTGAGGAGCAAATACTATTTTCTAGCCCCTGTATTTGCAGTTCTTTCTCTATGAGATATAGTGACATTTCGTCAATAATGCATATTACAAGGGACCAAGATTTTAGTATTAGTTTGTCGTGTTTTTTGAGAATTTTGCATTGATTAATTTTTAATAATTCTTGGAATAATTCACTTTTTTCATTCCAACTTTCATCATCAATAGGTCATTGTGGATATACAGCCGTTTACTATTTGTTTGTGTTTTAATCTAAGTATTAATCACTACTTATATAGTAGTTTTTTATCATTCATTTTTTTTTAATAATAAATGTTAAGTTTTAATATTATATACCCACTGAATAGCCACTTATACTAGTCTCCCTTTGCAAGTGCTCTATTTTCTGTTTGCTTGTCTCCTATTTTTTCTACATATAGGTGTTACCTGAGTATTTTTGATAATTATAGACAAATCAGTTATATGACTTTTTAAGTATGCATTCTGCTATTTAAAATCTAATGTCCATTTCTGGAAAGTTGGATGTTCTATGTGTATTTAGTCTTAGCATGGGCAATTAGCACATAGGTGACACATAGTCATTTCTTCAGCTAAACTCTGTTTTTTTATGAATTTCATTAAGTTTCAAACGAAGTCCCAAGACATTCTGTCTCTGTCACTCCAGGGATTCTTGTAATCCAGGCAATGAAATAGATGCTCCCTCTTTGAAGTAACTTAAATGTTATCTTAATCAGGATACGCGTATCTTGTGTCTATTGACTATCTTTTTGAAACAATCTGTTTTTCTATACAACAGTTTAAGGGGCATATTTATCAAGCTCCGAACAAAGCTTGATGCCCCGTGTTTCTGGCGAGCCTACAGGCTCGCCAGAAACAGCAGTTATGAAGCAGCGGTCACAAAGACTGCTGCTCCATAACCAGTCCGCCTGCTCTGAGCAGGCGGACAGACATCGCCGGAAATCAACCCGATCGAGTACGATCGGGTTGATTGACACCCCCCTGCTGGCAGCCTATTGGGCGCTGCTGGTGCAATGCTGAATACGGCGAGCGTATTGCTCACCGTATTCAGCAAGGTCTGTTGGACCTGATCTGCACTGTCGGATCAGGTCCGACAGACCTTGATAAATTGGGGCCTAAGCCATTGTTCTTCTCTGAAATAACTATGCAAGTAGTTGACACCCCCCCTGCTGGCAGCCTATTGGGAGCTGCTGGTGCAATGCTGAATATGGCGAGCGTATTGCTTGCCGTATTCAGCGAGGTCTGTCGGACCTGATCCGCACTGTCCGATAGACCTTGATAAATTGGGGCCTAAGCCTTTGTTCTTCTCTGAAATAACTATGCAAGTAGTTTCTTCGATGAGTGAGAGAAGGGGGTTTTGTCCACACAGTGACCTTTTGGAGTTTTACAAATAAAATGAATTATTTGGCGTATACAACTATCTATATATATTAAATAATAATATGTATATATATATTATTTAATAATATTCACAGATCTTCTGACATAAGGGATTATCCATCTTTTAAAACAACAAAAATTCTGGTGTCGACTGTCCCTTTAAAATAGAATAGCGCAAATTGATCCGATGTCTCTGAGGGGTATCAGAGAAGCATAACCTCTCAAAAGGTGTCAAAGTGTGAGTCAACATACATCTATTCTTGTGTGTGGCTAGGTAGTGGAGCCCACTTGTGAAAAAACCTCCTGCATAACTGCCCAATCCATCTCTCGTTAGGAGTTAAAGAGAATCTATTAGTGTATGTATGGGTAGAAAATTATGTATGCTTTGGATATCATTTGGAGTTATTTGTATTCCCTCTGGAAATTCTTGTCTATTGAGGATTGGGGGCAGGGGTAATGGTAACGAGGATAAGGTGGGATATTTGTCTATTAATTTAGACCAGGATTCAAAAGTTACCTTGAGAATTGGAAAATGTTGAAGTAGTCCTGGTCTAAGGGATGAGGATAGCCAGCAGTAGCTTTCCAGTTGGGGGCAATTGAGTATATTGTGTTGTAACTTAATCCAGAGTTTACATTCAGTCCTCTAGAGTGCACCCCTCCAGAATTCTATAAATAAATATGGCTGAACTATAGAGAGAAAGGTCGGAGATGCTCAGTTCGCCTAAGTGTTTAGGAGTAGCTAGGGTCGATCTTGCAATCTTAAGGGGTCTTTTCCTCCAAATGTATGCATTCACCATTGCTTGAAACCTTGAGATATATGATATTGGGAGGGGTATTGAAACCGTTTGGAGAGCATAGACATTTTAAAGGCATTCATTCTACGCAGCCAATATATATTTTTAGGGGACCATTCTTTGGTTTTTTCAATAATGTTTTGTAAAAGGGGGTTGTAGTCCAATTCAAATAGATTATTTGGGTCTCCCATGAGATGAAATTCTAGGTATTAGAGCGAAGCTGTCTTTACAGCATACGGTTTGTCTTTAGAGAGTTTGCAGATTTCTACGGGGGATAATCAAAGTGGGAGGAGTTCTTACTATAAGCTGAGAGGAGAGAGTCTTTAGGGGACCTCAGAACTAGAAGTAGATCGTCGGAAAAGATGGCCAATTTATATTGTGAATTAGCTATAGTTATTCCTTTCATAGAGGGATGAGATTAAATTGAAATTGCTAGGATTTTCAAAGAGAGAACAAAGAGTAGTGGTGACTAGTAGGGCATCGCTGTCTGATGTAAAAAGGGTTTGAAACAAATTCCATTAACTTATATGGTGACTGATGGGGATATGTACAATGAAACAATCCTGTGTAGAAATTTGTTTGGATGCCAAATTTGAATAAAGTTAGTTTTAATAAGGTTTATTCCAACCTGTCAAAGGCTTTTTCTGTGTATGTTGACAGGACCACTGTGGGAATCTGATGTTGGTGGACGTATTGGATCAGGTGGAGCATTGGTCAGGGTGAATGAGTGTAGGGAGGAGGGAGTTTAATCTATTGGCTAGAACTTTGGCGTAAATTTGTATCTCAACTTTGAGGAGCAAGGTAGGGTGATAGTTAGAAGGTTGTGTAGGTGATTTCCCTGGTTGTAGAATAACTGTCACAGTGGCTTTCAACATTGACGTTAGAAAAGAATCCCCCTCATCAATATGATTAAAAACCACCAATACGTGTGGAGTGCAGATATCTATACATTTTTTTATAATAGGTTCTGGTGAACCCATCTGGGCCTGGACTTTTACCTGGTTTTAGTGAAAGAATAGCGGTTTGTATTTGTTGAGCTGTGATGGGGGATTCTAGAGTATTAGCTTGATCTAGAGAAAGAGTGGGTGTTGACATACGATCAACATATGGTACTATGGTCTGTGATATTTCTGTCAGGGTGTAGGTTGTAAAGCTTAGAGTATTAATTTCAGAAATCATCTGCAATTTGACTAGAATCTACTATTTTCCCCCGTGAAGGGGTTTCTATAGAAAGAACAGAAGATAGTTTTTTGGGTTTTAGTGCTCTAGCTAGTAACTTCCCTGTGTTGTTCCCTTCAATTAAGTATTTTTGTTTAAGATGATTGGCTCTATGTTGTTTCTGAGAGTAGAGTTTGTAAGGCCTGTCTCGTCTGTGTGAGTTGTAGAGATATGTTGGAGTCATTGGGATGAAGTTTATGCAATCTATCTGTATGAGTTGGTTAGTCAGATCACTGTGTCTCTGTTGTTTCGTAGTATATGCGTAGTATATGCTTTAATCTTTATAAGCTCACTGTGTATAAAACCTTTATTGGATTTCCATGGCATGTAGAGGTTGTCTGGGTTTGTGTTTTTAAGTTTTTTTTTAGATGTTCTTCTATAGCAAGGGAATCTGATAGAATATCATCCTCAAGATGCCAAGTGAATGGTGTAAGGGGTACAGAAGGCCAGTTAATGCAACTTCTGACTGCCGAATGGTCAGACCACATTGTAGGGATTATTTTGGAGTCTACTACTTGTCCTAGAGTGATGTGATGTAGTACTAGTATATAGTCTATACGGGTGTATACGTTCTTGGGGTGGGAGAAAAAGGTAAAGTTTTGAGTATGTGGGTTCTGATATCTCCAAGTTTTCTGAAGCATCAGTAAATGGTTGTCCCAGATTGTTTTGAGTGTGTGTTTGGCCACTTGCGGGTGAGGGTTTAAACAGTCAACTGTAGGGTTTAGAGCACTGGTTTTCAAACCTGTCCTCAGGCCTCCCTCACAGGCCAAATTTTGAGGATATCTGAACTAGAGCACATGTGAAATAATCAGCTGATTAATAAACATGGTTATTTTACATGCTTTCACCCAAGGTAATCCTGAAAATCTGGCCTGTTAGGAGGCCTGAGGAGAGGTTTGGAAATGACTATGGTGATTCTGAATCTAGGAGGTTTGGCAGAGGGTTTTTAACCCCTAAGGAAATGGGTCTCCTGAAGAAACATAATGTCACTGTGTTTGCATTACTATCTAGAAGTGCTATAGATCTCTTATGTGGAATATTTAGCCACTTTGCATTTTGGGTTATCATATTTAGTGTCCTATTAGTCTAAAGGATATAAATAATATATATATACGAGATAGAGAGTGTGTGATAGCTGTCCCTTGCCAGTCATCTAGAGGTGTAGTAGAGATATTGGTGAGTTGAGTGATGAAGATTCTTATTAGTATATAAAAAAACATGTAAAGCAAATATTATAAAGTTCCTGAGCAAAAGAGGAAGCATGAAATAAAAGTGAACATGCCAGATAAAGTGAAACAATATTACTTGTAACATACTCAAAGTTGGAGATGGCAATACCCTGTCCTGTCTCTAAACTGTAATTAAACAAAATATAACATTTAACAGTGCCACTAATGGTAGGCTAAAAGATAAAAGTTTAATAGGTAGATTGTGATAAAGGTAGTTTAGGTGTCGGAGAGTTAATCACAGACTCACCCAGAAGTGTGTCATCTGGCAGGTCCTCACGAAAGTTCTCATCCAGTGACTTTAGAAGTTGAGAAATCCAAGGATTTAGATTTTTTCATTGGAATATGTTGCCATCACTGTCTCTGAGGTAGAGATGTGGGAGTGGTAGCTGGTCTCGCAGGTGGTTTGGTTGTGGGCAGATGGAGGTCTGTTGGGGGATCTAAATGAAGATCAGGGCAGAATGATATTTTTTCAGGAGGGTCTTTGCAGGTGAGCCTTTGTCCCTGGTGGTTAGCAGATAGAAAACAGGGAAATCCCCAGTGGTATTGGAATCCCTTGTTACAAAGTAGTTGATTTAAAGGGCGGAATTCCCTTCTTCATTGTAGCGTGCATGTGTGGTGCCAAGTCTGCTAATATTTGGATTTTGTGACCTTTGAAGGTTAGTTGGTTTCTTTAGGGAGCAGCTTTCATTGTGTACTCACAAACTCACAGAGTTTGAGGACAATGTCCTTGGGTGGAGCGTTGTCCGATGGTTTAGGTCTGAGTGCTCTGTGACTATTAATTACTATTGGTGATTCTGAATCTAGGATAAAGGTAAATAGTTCTTGGAGGAAGCCCTGTAGAGAATCTGGTAATGTAGATTCCTGGATACCCCTGATTTGCAGGTTCTGTCTGCGTTCCCTATTCTTTAGGTCCTTAAGCTTGTCTTGCATTTGCAAAAGTAATAGGTCTTGATCTTGAATATGTTGTTGCAAGTCTGCCAGGTGAGATTTGTTCGTTTTGGTCTCATGCTCCAAAGGGTCTACTCGGTTTCCTATGACAACAATTTTCTTGCGGATTTCAGATATTTCATCTTTTATACACTGTCGTACTTGGATGAGGAGTTTGTTAATGTCTTGTTTAGAGGGAAGGAAGTCTAAGAGGGACTTAGAGATCTGAATAGTATCAGATATGTCTTCTTCCTCGTTGTCTGATGAGTGCACTGGAGAGCGATTAAGTGCAGGTTAATTGAGATGTGAAGAGGGCACTGGAGTTTCAGATAGTTTGAAAAGGCACTTACTGAAGACTTTGCAGATGCAGGAGTTTTTCCTGCTTTTCAGGCTGTTTCATTTTCTTTTTTGACATTATGTAAAAGGTTCTCAAATATAGTCCCTATAAGTGGAAATTATGGATACCAGATATTCAACTGGGTGTTGAGAGGCAAGTAGTAATATCATGAAAGGTGATTTCCTGTTGGAAAGCTGGGTAAGACCGAGGGGTAAGAAAAATAAGTAAATCAACAACAAAAACTTTTATAAATTATGAGTTTTCTGAGATCTTCAAGACCAATTTAATAAGGATTAATTCCAGAAGAATGGAAATCAGTTGTCTGGTAGATAGTGCCATTTATTGGAAAGTAGGGTGTAAATAGTATGAGGCAGTAATAGAATTTGACACAAGGCTTACAATCCGGTTGTAAAACATAAAGGGGATGGTCACTTATAAAAATCTATGTGGACTCACAGGTAATCGATGGTGGCTTTGTTGTGCCTGGGAGTGCAAATTTTATCACTGAGGAGTATAAGCTGGAGTATAAGCTGGCCCACAATGGGAATTATAACAGAGGACCTGTAACTCAATAAACCATCTGTGATCAATCTGAAATAGTAAGGACACATGTACCTTAAGATGTTATCTCCCAGTTATGCTGAGCTAACAGATGTGAGGATCAAAGCTCAATGCTCCATGAGTGTAGCTCTATTTGCAGTCACCCCCACAATTTCCAGCTGCATAGTGCGGCTTATGTCGATTCCGACCGGTGTGTACCGGGCCAGATAATAATGTAATCCAGGTTGCAGGTACCAAGCATAGAGAGCTTAGAAGCTGGGGCCGCTTTGTACAAGCCTGCTTCCTCATCTCTCCGTGTTTTGTCCAGTGCTGCAAATAGCCCTTGGTGAGGTCAATTGTGGTTAGGTATCAAGACTATTGGTTTAGGGGTGAAAACGTCACCTCATTGAAGGACAGTGCCGTGCTGTAGGCGGGGGGAGCTGTTGAATTTAGCAAGGTGCAGCAGCAGAGTCTCGGTGAGTTTAGCACGCTTTTTTAATAATTGATGACTTAAACTCAACATTATTTTAAGTGATAGTAAATCCTAGCATTTGTTAGGCTGTGGATTTCAGAACTGTGGCTGATGAGACAGCCTGGTATTGGGGAACTCTTAAGTCTCCTTTCACAAGGGAGTTATTCACCTAATTAGAAATTAATTAATAAAGACATCCCTGAGTTCCTAGAGTACTTCATAGACATTTGTGTTAGTTTGGGTGCTCATCATATTGAAAGACGGGTGTGGCAAGAGAAACATTAAAACATTTACCAGTTAGCCTCAGGTGCATCTTGCAAATCACTTCATACCACCTACCGACCTTTGTAAGAAAGTATGGCTATAAAGCTGTTGTCACAGTTGCCTCATTTCTCATGTTCTCTCCTAACCACTTCTATTGTGAGTTGTTCTGTATGCTCCTCAAGATTTCTCAAGCTGTGCAATACAAATTCAGGAAAGGACAAAATGCTTTACTCAAGAGGATATTGCAACAAGAAAAAATACTCAGAAAGAAAAGCTTTGCTTGTTGGCATGTAAGCTGAAAACTGGATTTATACAAAGAGCATTCCCTATAGTGCATAATCCTTTGCTGTAACAATCAGTAAAGTCAACTGCATGATGTATTAATGCACTTTAGAGGAATGTTTATCCTATTGTTACTGTTTTCATTTAGGAGCAGACATAAGTGCTCTCCTGCACTGATCTCTCCAGCCTCTATAGTTAATTCACAGGATAAACAAGCAAAACAAATTACTATCGGTTCTTTATTGTGCATAATTAAACATTTTGGCCTTGAAGTGGAGCTGAAAAATATTAGTGGTATTGTGTATTAGCATGTCTAGAGCTCTGTCATCAGTGATTCTTTTTTTGCACTCATATTACAGTATCAAAGTTATTTTACATTACTCAAGAGATATTCTAGTACACACTAACATCTGAATGTTGGATAGTAGGAGTGCACTATAAATCCCTCACATAATAGACTTCTATGGAGGCGTGCAGTAAAATTAATGTGATATATTGCTCTAGTGCTAAGCTGAGCCCATGGCGCAGAAGCAGAGGAATTATTCACTTAGTTCTATTTATACTATTAGCGAGACAGTAAAGTCAAAATTAAACTTTCATTATTCAGACCGAGCATGCAATTTTAACCCATTTACAATTCACTTATGTTATCTAATTTTCTTTGTTCTTGTGGTATACTGTTAAAAAAGAATATCTAGTTAGGCTCAGGAGCAGCAGTGCACTACTGGGAGCCAGCTGCTGATTAGTGACTACATACAGTATATACACCTCTTAACATTGGCTCACCCAATGTGTTCTGCTAGCTCCCAGTAGTGAATTGCTGCTCCTTTAACCAAGGATACCAAAAGAATGAAGCAAATTCAATAAAACAAGGAAAATGGAAAGATGTTTAAAATGATGTGCTCTATTTAACTGGTTATCAAACCTGTTCTCAGGCCTCCCTAACAGTCCAGGTCCCATTTTTATCCGATCAATTATAGAGGCCCTATTATTAATGCCTTTCAAAGGTTGGTACAGGATGAGATCCTTAAATTAGAAGAAAAAACAGGTATTGATACTGCCACCTGTTAAGTCCCTACAAGACAATTCCAATATTGTATTTAGGAATTCTGATAAGGGTGGCAGCATTGTCATTCTTGATAAAGAATATTATTTTCAACAATTGTCTGATGATACTGTATATCAAAAGTTGCCTTCCAGCCCTATGCAAAAATATAGGCACGATTTGAAGCTGCTGGTGTTGGAAGCGGTAAATTTAGGGGTTTTCAAAGAAACTGATGTTGACAATTTGGTTCCTACTGACCCTATGGTTCCTATCTTCTACCATGCCATAACCCTCTGGATAGACCCATTGTATTGGGTGTTGGGTCTTTATTTCAACCCTTGGGGGCATGGTTAGATGGTGTTCTTCAACCTATTGCAAGAAAACAGTTGTCATACCTTGAGGATAGTGCACATCTACTGCAATCCTTAGATTCAATTACATGGCAGCATCATTATTCTTGGTTAGTAGTTGATATTTCATCTCTCTACACCTGCATTCCTCAACATCTTGGAATACAGGCTGTAGAGTTTTTCTTTGGGCGAGAACTGGGTCTAGATCCCACCATACAACATTACATAGGAGATGTTTTGAGATTTCTACTCGCTCATAATTTTTTTTGTTTGATGGTATCTATTACAATCAAATCTGTGGCAGAGCCATGGGGGCAAAATTTGCTCCTGCATTTGCCAATATCTATGTAACTTGGTGGGAACTCACATACATTTATAGCACCCACAATTCTTGGCTTGAGGATATTTATCTCTGTTCGCTATATTGATGACCTTTTGGTCATTGTGAAAAAAACATTAAATGATATGGAATTTAATCATTCCTGCTATACATCAATCAGAACGACATGAATTTAAAATTCACTGGAATCTATAACGAACAGGAAGTAAACTACCTTGATCTTACCTTACGAATTGTCAATAATGAAATTATCATTAAAACCTATAGAAAACCCACTGCTGGGAACACTATCCTTCATGCGTCCTCCCAACATCCTAAACACCTTATGAAGGCCATCCCTTAAGGTCAATTCAGACTCAAAAGACATACCAAACCAATGAGATATATGAACAGCAATCCATAGAACTGAAGAACAGATTAATACGTAGAGGATATAAGGAAGGCCCATTAGAAAAATATTGTAATGAAGTTAAATCCTACAAAAAGAGTTAATACAAGGATGTGAAAATCAAGAACCACAGAGAAAGTAACTTTAAAGATGCCATAGTATTCACGACGAATATTCCCAACAATATGATGATATTGTTAAGATTTTGAGAAAACATATGCACATCCAGGAGATGATATTCTAAAACCATACATACATAATCTCGTTTGTCCCCCAAAAACAAGAACTTTAGCGCATAGGTTATCCCCTAGCATGGTAAAAAACAATAGGGTATCCAGGCAAACTTGGTTAGATAAGAAAGGCAACTTTATATGTGGTAAGAAAAATTGCCATATGTGCGCTCACGTTTTAGTGGGCTGTCATTTTTCTAGTAGTGTTAGTCATCAGCAGTTTAACATTGATTTTTATGCTAATTGTGGTACAACCTTTGTAATCTACCTCCTCAAATGCAATCTATATCAGTGTCAATACGTAGGTCAGACCTCCAGGGAAATAAGAAAAAGGTTTGGTGAACACACCAGAGATGTCAAAAATTACAACAAGACTCTGCTGTGGCGAATCATTTAAATAGCTACCGTTTCACAAACATAGCCAATATGTCTGTCCAAATTATAGATACTGCTGTAGTTCCAATGAGAGGAGGAAATAGATACAAAATCCTTGAAAAGAAAAAACTCTTTTGGATGTTAAAGTTGAAAACACGCCTTCCTATATTGATGAATAAGGAGTGTGACATAAATTACTTTATTGATAACTAGTTGGTAAGCCTGACCAGAGGGCAGTCTATGTGTTTGAACTACAAAAAAAATAAACAAATTATCAAAAATAAAAAAATTAAACCTAATCCCTATGAAAATTAAAAAGCTCTCCCCCAAAATAAAAACACCCCCTTATCTAATGCTGAACTACCAATAACCCTTAAAAGGGCTTTTGTAGGGCATTGCCCTAAGTTAAACAGCTCTTTTGCAGTTACAAAAAATTCTAACTCCCCCCTAACAGTAAAACCTACAAATCCACCAAACCCCCCCAAAATAAATAAACCTAACACTAAAAAACCTAAATTATCAATTGCCCTGAAAAGGGCATTTGTATGAGAATTGACCTTAAAAGGGCATTCAGCTCTTTTGCTGCCGATCCCTAATCTAAAAAAAACAAAACCCCAAAAATTAAAAAAAAAACCTGTCTAAAACCCCCCAAAAAATAAAACCTAATCCCTATGAAAATAAAAAGCCCCCCCAAATAAAAACACCTCCAAAAATTAAAAAAAAATCCTAAATTTAAATTAAGTTAAAATTACAGAAAATAAAAAAATCCAATATTAAAGAAAATAAAAAAACTAACGCCTAGATTTAGAGTTTTGCGGCCAAAGGGGTGCGTTAGCTACGCATGCTTTTTTCTGGCCGCACCTTTTAAATACCGCTGGTATTTAGAGTTCACAGAAGGGCTGCGTTAGGCTCCAAAAAAGGAGCGTAGAGCATATTTACCGCAACTTCAACTCTCGATACCAGCGGTGCTTACGGACGCGGCCAGCTTCAAAAACGTGCTCGTGCACGATTCCCCCTTAGGAAACAATGGGGCTGTTTGAGCTGAAAAAAAAACCTAATACCTGCAAAAAAGCAGCGTTCAGCTCCTAACGCAGCCCCATTGTTTCCTATGGGGAAACACTTCCTACGTCTGCACCTAACACCCTAACATGTACCCCGAGTCTAAACACCCCTAACCTTACACTTATTAACCCCTAATCTGCCGGCCCCGCTATCGCTGACCCCTGCATATTTTTTTTTAACCACTAATCTGCCGCTCCGTATACCGCCGCCACCTACATTATCCCTATGTACCCCTAATCTGCTGCCCCTAACACCGCCGACCCCTATATTATATTTATTAACCCCTAATCTGCCCCCCACAACGTCGCTGCCAGCTACCTACAATAATTAACCCCTAATCTTCCCACCGCATCTCACCGCTACTATAATAAAGTTATTAACCCCTAATCCGCCTCACTCCCGCCTTAATAACCCTATAAGAAATAGTATTAACCCCTAATCTGCACTCCCTAACATCACCGACACCTAACTTCAATTATTAACCCCTAATCTGCCGACCGGAGCTCACCGCTACTATAATAAATGTATTAACCCCTAAAGCTAAGTCTAAACCTAACACTAACACCCCACTAAGTTAAATATAATTTAAATATAACGAAATAAACTAACTCTTATTAAATAAAATATTCCTATTTAAACCTAAATACTTACCTGTAAAATAAATCCTAATATAGCTACAATATAACGAATAATTATATTGTAGCTATTTTAGGATTAATATTTATTTTACAGGCAACTTTGTATTTATTTTAACCAGGTACAATAGCTATTAAATAGTTAAGAACTATTTAATAGCTACCTAGTTAAAATAATTACAAAATTACCTGTATAGAGCTGAATTCTTTGGGGCATGCCCCGCAAAGGGCCCTTTTCAGGGCTGTTAAGGTAAAAGAGCTTTGAACTTTTTAAATTTTAGAATAGGGTAGGGCATTTTTTTATTTTGGGGGGCTTTGTTATTTTATTAGGGGGCTTAGAGTAGGTGTAATTAGTTTAAAATTGTTTAAATATTTTTCTAATGTTTGTAAATATTTTTTTATTTTTTGTAACTTAGTTCTTTTTTATTTTTTGTACTTTAGTTAGTTTATTTCATTGTATTTATTTGTAGGTTTTGTATTTAATTAATTTATTGATAGTGTAGTGTTAGGTTTAATTGTAGATAATTGTAGGTATTGTATTTAATTAATTTATTGATAGTGTAGTGTTAGGTTTAATTGTAACTTAGGTTAGGATTTATTTTACAGGTAATTTTGTAATTATTTTAACTAGGTAACTATTAAATAGTTATTAACTATTTAATAGCTAATGTACCTGGTTAATATAATTACAAAGTTGCCTGTAAAATAAATATTAATCCTAAAATATCTACAATATTATTATAATTTATATTGTAGCTATATTAGGGTTTATTTTACAGGTAAGTATTTAGCTTTAAATAGGAATAATTTATTTAATAAGAATTATTTTATTTCGTTAGATTTAAATTATATTTAACTTAGGGGGGTGTTAGTGTTAGGTTTAGACTTAGCTTTAGGGGTTAATACATTTATTATAGTAGCTGCGAGCTCCGGTCGGCAGATTAGGGGTTAATAATTGAAGTTAGGTGTCGGCGATGTTAGGGAGGGCAGATTAGGGGTTAATACTATTTCTTATAGGGTTATTGAGGCGGGAGTGAGGCGGATTAGGGGTTAATAACTTTATTATAGTAGCGGTGAGATGCGGTCGGCAGATTAGGAGTTAATTATTGTAGGTAGGTGGGGGCAGATTAGGGGTTAATAAATATAACTTAGTGGTCGGCGATGTTAGGGGCAGCAGATTAGGGGTACATAGGGATAACGTAGCTGGCGACGGTGTACGGAGCGGCAGATTAGGGGTTAAAAAAAATTAATAGAGTGGCGACGATGTGGGGGGACCTTGGTTTAGGGGTACATAGGTAGTTTATGGGTGTTAGTGTACTTTAGAGCACAGTAGTTAAGAGCTTTATGAACCTGCGTTAGCCCAGAAAGCTCTTAAGTACTGACTTTTTTCTGCGGCTGGAGTTTTGTCGTTAGATTTCTAATGCTCACTTCTGCCACGACTCTAAATACCGGCGTTAGAAAGATCCCATTGAAAAGATAGGATACGCAAATGGCGTAGGGGGATCTGCGGTATGGAAAAGTCGCGGCTGGAAAGTGAGCGTTAGACCCTTTCCTGACTGACTCCAAATACCAGCGGGCGGTAAAAACCAGCGTTAGGAGCCTCTAACGCTGGTTTTCACGGCTACCGCCCAACTCTAAATCTAGGCCAAAATTACCAAAGATTAAAAAATTAAACCTAACCCCTATGAAAATAAAAAAGCCCCCCCCAAAATAAAAACACCCCCTAATCTAATGCTAAACTACCAATAGCCCTTAAAAGTTTAACAGCTCTTTTAAGAATTAAAAATACTAAGACCCTTTAACAGTAAAACTCCCCACCCACAAAACTCCCCAAAAATAAAAAAAAATAAAAAATAAACATTTGGGCTTTGGCCCTTAAAAGGGCATTCAGCTCTTTTGCTGCCCATCCATAACCTAAATAAATTAAATACAATAAAAAAACTACCACTAAAGCCCCAAATAGATACTCACGGGTCCTGAAGTCCGGCGGAGAAGGTACTCTTCCATGCGGTGAAGTCTTCCAAGCGGCCGACATCTTCTTCCAAGCGGGGACCTTTTTCTTCATCCAGGACAGTGGAACTGAAGACTGGGGATGGCGGAACTGAAAACCGGCAACCACTGAGCCATGGAGCTTGGAGGATCCTCTTCTTCCGATTGCCGCTGTACACTGAATAGTGAATTCAAGGTACGCGATTAAAGATGGTGAACCTTGAATTCCTATTGGCTGATTTGATTCTTCAAATTCAAATCAACCTATAGGATGAGACCTACTGAAATCCTATTGGCTGTTTAAATCAGCCAATAGGTTTTCAGTATTTCTCACCCTATTGGCTGGTTTAAATTTGAAGAATCAAATCAGCCAATAGGAATTCAAGGGACGCCATCTTTAATCGCGTTCCTTGAATTCACTATTTAGTGTACGTCGGCTATCGGAAGAAGAGGATCCTCCGCGCTCCATGGCTCTGCGGTCGCCGGTCTTCAGTTCCAGGGTTGCCGGTTTTCAGCTCAGCCCTCTGCTCCGTGCCGAATTGTTCCTGGAAGAAGAAATAAGAGGTCGCCACTTGAAAGAAGACTTCATCGCATGGGACAGGACCTTCTCCACCGGACTTCAGGAAAGGTGAGTATCAACCTGGGGGTTAGACTTATTTTTATTTTATTTTTTTATTTAAACTAGGGTGGGCAATTCCTAAAAGAGCTAAATGCCCTTTTCAGGGCAATGGATAGTTTAGGTTTTTTAGTGTTAGGTTCTTTTATTTTAGGGGGTTTAGTGGGTGGGGTGTTTACTGTTAGGGGGGACTTAGACTTTTTTCTTCTGAAAAAGAGCTGTTTATCTTGGGGCAATGCCCTGCAAAAAGCCCTTTAAAGGCTACTGGCAGTTTATTCTTAGATTATGGGGTGTTTTTATTTTGGGGGGGGCTTTTTTATTTTCATAGGGATTAGGTTTAATTTTGTAAACTTTGGTAATTTTTTTTATGTTCTGTAATGTTAGCCTTTTTTATTTTTTGTAATCTTAGCTTTTTTTTATTTTTTGTAACTTTAGTATCCTTTAGTTTAGGTAATTTGTGTTAGATTAGGGGGTGTTAGGTTAGCGACGCTGCATCCCGGTGGATTACGAAAATGGCAGGGTGGTGAAAGCACCACCCTGCCATTTTTGGAATCTACCTGGATGCAGCTTCGCTCCATCCCGGTGAATTCTTTTGGCAATGCGCGCAGTTAGCATTCTGTTGGCTGCCTTGCGCTGCCAACATTCCATTGAGGATGCGTGCGCAACTGCCGACAGTGACGGACATTACAAATGCAATTATAGTATAGATTGATGCATTGATGATATATTTATATATAAAATAATGTTTTGTAACACTCCTATGTTTGTAGGGTTGATCAGTATGTTTTGTTACACACTAAGATTCCCTCAAAGTGTGTTCTTTATATACATATTCCCTTTTGTAAATATCTCTGTAGGATCTGCTTGTTACACCAGTGCCTTTATTTCCATGTAATCACCCGAATCCATTCACCTGTTTTTATCTATATGCCCTTTGGTTTTTAATTGGTTAACTTTATTCAGGTTGTCAGTATATATAGGACACTAACGGCTCATTTCCATTGAGCCGTTAAAAATTGAGCTGTAAGCTACTGAAGCAGCCGACAGCTAAAAATAATTTACGGCACTATTTTAGTACCAGGTTTCCATTTAAATAATTTCCGCTTTGCGTGCGGTCGCTCTTTTCGCTTAGGTGTAAGTTAGCGTTGTGTTAACGCTTCCACCCGATGACAGGATTCTAAAACATTAATAGGTTACTATGGTAACCCGACCTTACACTACACTCGATCGGATATACAGTGCCGCATACAAGTGCAGTGTGTATATTTTACCTGTCGCTCACTGTTAAAATAAAATCAAACACCTAACGCATGCGCAATATCTACCTCTCAACCACAACCCCCCCACCGCAATAACTAATGTATTAACCCCTAATCCACCAACCCTCAAATCGCAAAGTATCTATCAAAGTTATTAACCCTTAAACCACCATCCCCCCACAACGCGCAATCTAGCTATTTAAACTATTAACCCCTAATCTGCCATTCACCCACATTACAATTAACCTAATCTATTAACCCCTAAACTGCTAAACCCCCACAACGCAATTAACCTAATTAAACTATTAACCCCTAATCCGCCATTTACCCACAACGCAATTAATGGTTTAAAAAAGTATTAACCCCTAATCCGCCATGCCCCACAACTCAAACTAGCTATTAAAACTATTAACCCCTAATCTGCCATGGCCCACAACGCAAATAAGTAATCACTAAGTCCCCTAACCTAACATCCCCTAAATTTACCCCATTACATTAATTTAAAAAATCCCAAATTACAATAAAAATAAAAAATCCTAACATTAATTTAAAAATTAAACCCAAGATTAAATTACAATAATTAAATCTAAAATTACAAAAATAAAAAAGGCTACAATTACAGAAAAAAAAAACCGCATTGTCCAAAATAACAAAAATTAAACCTAATCCCTATGAAAATAAAAAAGCCCACCCCAAAATAAAAACACCCTCTTATCTAAACTAAACTACCAATAGCCCTTAAAAGGACCTTTTGTAGGACATTGTCCTAAGTTAAACAGCTCTTTAACCTTAAAAAATACTAAGTCCCCCTCTAAAAGTAAATCCCCCCAAATAAAAAAAACTAACACTAAAAAATCCTAAACTACCCATTGCCCCTAAATGGGCATTTGTATGGGCATTGTCCTTAAAAGGGCATTCGGCTCTTTTCAGTGCCCAAAATCCCTAATCTAAAAAATAAAAAATAAATAAACCTAACTCTAAGCCCCAAATAGGTACTCACCGTTCCTGAAGTCCGGCGGAGAAGGTCCTCTTCCAGGCGGCGGTGAAGTCTTTGTGGAGCCGGCGACATCTTCCATCTTGATCCATCTTCATCCAGGACCAAGCCAGAGCAGAGATAACAGCGGAACTGAAGACCTTGGACCGCAGAGGCATGGAGCCATGGAACATGGAGGATCCTCTTTGTACGATCACTGCCTCACACTAAGGATTAAATGCAAGGTATGAGTTTAAAAATGGCATCACTTGCATTCCTATTGGGTGATTTTGATCTTCAAATTCAAATCAGCCAGTAAGATGAGCGCTACTGAAATCCTATTGGCTGTTTAATATAAGTTGCAATGTGGGGGGATGGTGGATAGAGGGGTTTTGATGTGTCGGGTTAGATTTCAATGGGAAAAAGGTCTCAAATAGCACATTTTTCCTATTTTACACCTAGTTGAGCTGGGTGTAATTTTTGTTACTGTATCGGCAGCCTCCGACAGTGTATTAACGGTTTGGAAACCGGGTATAATTTAAAGATTAGTGGGTTCTGATACTTTTTTTTTTTTTATAATCTTTATTTAAGGCAAAATATATCTTTGTTACATGAGACAAGAAATACACTGTAAAACTAGACAAGATAGTAATTACTTTTCCATTTTACATAGTAAGCAGATTTACAAAGAAACAGTTGTCCAGTTATCAGAGTCCATCCAGATATATGCCTATTTTTCTTTTTAGTACAGCATATAGTAGATTAATTTCTATGAATAGTTCCACACAAGCTGTGTCTATTCACTGTAAACATAATCCACTTTAAAGATCAGTGCATGAATAGCAGAATTATGAGCAAACATTAGCTAACCATTACATAAAGGCAGAGATTTGGAGAGATGTCATATCTACTATTGTCTGTAAGATAGACAGGGGACATGGAAAGATGGGGGGGAAGGAAAAGGCCAGGACCAGAGCAGAGTGAAGAAGAAGAAGAAGAAGAAGAAGAAGAAGAAGAAGAAAGGTGAGAGAGAGCAAAGAAAGAGAAAAAAATGGGAATGGGGAATCTATCAAAAGTACCTAGTATGTGAGGGTAGGGGGTTTACCGCTGTATTTTCAGTTTTGTATGAAGGGAATTCCAGGGTTCCCAGACCTTTGAGTAAAAGTCTAAGGTAGCTCTATTTATTGACACTACTTACTCCATGCCTCTAATATAGTCAATGATTTCTAATACCTTGTGTATTGGAAGGGCAACTTGTTGCTTCCAGTGTCTCGCTAGAGACAGTTTGGTTGTCATCATAATGTATACAAATAGTTTTTTTTTTGCTTTAGTACTTTTAGGTAGTCCTAGATGTAGCAGGCATCTCTCAGGGTTCCTAAATGCTGGGAGGCCCAGTTTCAAACATAGAGTTCTGATACTTTTTATGGGACACAATAATGTTTTCGGCAGCTGGAGTCTGGTTGCTGAAATTGAGTTATAACAGGCCGTTGGAAGCAGTCGGTGAACGATATTGCAACCGACAGCTTATTTAACAATTTTTGAGCGCACGCAAACCCAATTACAGCTCAATGGAAATTAGCCATAAGAGTGTAATCTGCATGTCTATGAGTAAGCGCCACTAGGGGGTGCAAAACGCGTCATGTCTGTCTATTTGCTCCATGTCTGTGCACTTTATCTATGAACTTTTATATTTTTTTTAAATACATTTTTGAAATTGTATTCAGCACCATCTTGCAGTGCCGGTGTTTTCCCTATGTTGTTGACACATTTTGAGGATATCTGAACTAGCACAGGTGAAATAATCTGATTAGTAAACATGTTTATTTTACCTACTCTCACCCAAGGTAATCCTGAAAATCTGGCCTGTTAGGGAGGACAAGTTTGAAAAACAGTAGTCTATTTGAATCATGAAAGAAAAATGTTGGTATTTATATCCCTTTAATAGTAATGGTTTAATTCAAGTCTAAAAAAGCACTACATTTTACAGTGGTATTTTAGATTAACCTTGAGCACAACACTTAATTACAATGAGCTCGCTAATAGCACTCCTATTTGCTATTCATTAACAGTGTAGTGTATACTTTTAAAGCTGCTTTAAGATGCTCTGGTGTTTAACCATCCTCTTGTGGGATCCGCAGATTGTGCGTTATTCTTAGTGTGAGTACAAATAACACACCCTCAATCTCGCACTTTTTGTGGAATTTTACATTTAAAGTCTATTTAAGTCACATTAAAGCTTGGAGGAAGGATATATCTGCAGAGTTGATGTGTCTGTCTTCTGCCAAATAAATTTTTATAACTATAAGGGAAACCTACAAAACGCTGGTGGCTTTGAAAACACATTTGTATTACAGAACATGGATTTCTGTTTGCTTTCATATCAGAAGTAAAAGTGTATTTTTTTTTTCTAGGGTACAGTAAAAAACATTTTATGAGGTACAATAGCTGACGTATTTAGGTGAATTAATTATTTTACCAATTTATTAATATACCACAGAATTATTACGCTGCTTTAAGATTAATACAAAACATTGACACATACTTTCCTTTCTGAGTCTTTACAACAGGGAAGGTTTGAATCCAGAATCGATTTATGACACACGTGTTAAAGTGAGTCAAAATGAGCAATGAAAATCTCATTAACTCCGGATACAGTCCCAAATTAGCCATAGATTGTGGCTAATAAACAAGTGTTTGATGATGCTCAATGATGCTATTTTTAAAAGAAAAAAATCATTTTCAAATTAATATTTTTAGATGCAATATACAATATAATGTTGTTGTAAGAACTGAATACAAAACTTGCTTGCTTTTGGTGTTTATATTTGCTATGTTCTATATATTGCTGGTACTGAATGTTCTGTGTCACCTCTGTAATAAGCATAAAGATAGCCATATTGATTAGGGTGCTCTATAGAACAAGCCAGACGTTCATTTGTTTACGTTGTAAGTCTGCACCACCAAAAACATCATTAGCTATAGTTTTCATTGAAAATCACAGATTTAATGTCTGAGGTTGTGGAGACTAAACAGTGCTGTCATTGCTTTAAATGATAAAATACACCTCATAGATTGTTGGTGTGTTATTGTTATATAAAAGGAAAAGTGTCATTTATAATATTTGTGTGGGTTTTTAACCTTTGTATTTATGGGCTTATATGGATAATGTTTAGAATATTACCTATAATTTAATTTACTAGAAATTCCCCTCTTAATTATAATAAGCATAATAGAAAAGACAGATTAGTCTGTGAGTATGTCACACCTAGAATATCTCAAGGAAGGGATGACAAAAGGGTAACCTTAGGAAATGGCACATAAGAAAGTTTGGTGGAAAGCCACCAAGTAGCAGCAGAAAGCACATGAAAATGCAATGTATGACAATAAATGCAAGAAACATGATGAGTAAAATGGGGGAGCTGGAGAACTTAGTTGCAGAAGAGGACTTTTATATTATAAGTATAAATGAAACATGGTGGGACAATTCACATTACTGAGAAGTTGAAGGGACATTATTCTTTTTATTATTATTATTATTTTTCTTTGCATAAATGTTTTCTAGATGATCCATTTATATAGCCCATCTCGAGATGTTTTTGTAAAAATATATAGTTTTGCTTGTATTTAAAAAACATTGTGCTGATTTTCAGACTCCTAACCAAGCCCGAAAGTATTAGATGTATACTGAGGTAAACAGACTTCAGATTGCTTCTGTTTGTATAATGGGTCTTTTCATATGCAGGGGAGGGGGTCTGCTCTCAGCCCCTTTCAGTGGGTGTCCCAGTCTAGTCTTATCAACAGTGCTAAATTGGGAGCTTCTAAGTAAGATTTTAAAAGGTTTTATACTGGATTTTTATAACAGTATGTGTGCATATTCTTTTTTATAGTAGTGTCTATTACATGCAGTTAAATTAAAATTGGTGTATACTGTCCCTTTAACTTAGAGGGTTATACTTTATTTAGGAGGGACAGGAGTAATAAAAGGGGACTTTGCATATATTAAACCTGACCTTAAACCTACAATTAGGGAAGATATTTATGATTATAGAGGTGATACTGTAGAGACACTGTGGGTTGAAATGAAGAGTGGAAAAAAATCCTAAAAAATCTTACTAGGAACATGCTTCAAGCCTCACAACATTAGTGACATAGAGAAAACTCAGCTACTAATGCAAATAGGAAAGGCTGCTAATAATACCAGTACTGTAATTATTTGAGATTTTAACTATGCCAACATAAATTGGTCCAATTAAACTAGTACTATAGCTAAGGGAGATAGATTCTTACATGTTCTCACGGATAACTTTTTGTCACAATTAATAGAGGAACCAACTAGGAATAAAGCTATATTGGATTTAGTGCTATCAAACAATACAGATATAATATCAAACATAGAAGTCAAAGAACATTTGGGTAACAGTGATTATAACATGGTCACATTTTAAATAACTTTCCATACGCAATGTCTAAAGGGTTCAACTAAGACTTTTAATTTTAAGAAAGCAAAATTCAATGATTTAAGGAAATTGTTAAATAACATAAATTGGGACAAAGTGTTCTCTAATAAAAATACAGAGGATAAATGGATAACATTTAAAACTTTGTTAAATAAATAAACATATCAACACGTACCACATGGTTATAAAAGTAAAAATAAATACATCCAAGCCAAAGTCTAAGAAGGAAAATATAGGTACATTAAAATGTGTGAAGGATGGAGGTGTGGTGGTTCCAGGGGAGGAGACTGGGTGCAGGACACGCTGTGAGCACGCTCTCTCTGAAATTCCCATTCTAGCCATTGGCAGCAATCTTGCGCCGAAACCCTTGTCCTGGGTGGCTTACTATCGGAAGGCAACTGATTCTGGTTCCACAGCGGTGCAATTACAGCGCACCGTACTGGCTTGGCCCCCATAGCCTTATCAAGCTTATGCTTCTGCAGTGAAGAAACGAGACGCTGGCTACCTTCCCTCACCCCTCCCACCGGGTCTGCGCGAGGGGGTGGATGGGACACTGATTCCCCAAGGCTGTACTGGCTGCTGACACGGAGAGGAAAAGCTGTTTGGTCACAATCTTCCGCACACCGGTGCTGCTTGCGGAAGCTCGGCTGCACTTCGGGCAAGAGTCGACTTGCCATCCTGCAGCTGAGATCTATCAAGGAAGCCTGGTCTCCTGGGGAAAAAGAGGAAGGAAAAGAGAAATAGGAACACTCAGATAAGGCAGAAACGATGTACGGATGTGGAAGCTATACCTACTGCACTGACCTGCGGGGTATAAGGTATTAACACTGTAAAGCCGTAACTGTCCAAACGCTGGGGAAGAGCAATGATACAGCCTCATATGGTTAAATATATCCTTTCTCCAGGGAAAAATAAGTTAAAAGATCTTTGCAGAACAAGACTCCTATATCCTGAGAATGGGAGGAGCTTAGGTTATTATAAGGAGAGTGACATTTCCATGCTGAACTTTGTAGGCTGACTTTTCTATATACTGTTGAGAAATACAGTTGGAATAGGAGAGAACTACATGTCTGTCATTAACTGCACGTGCTATTAACTCTCCCAAAAGTTGCTATTTGCTTGCTTTTCTCTCTGGCTGTAACTATTCTCTGCTTTTTGTGTGTAAAAACCTAGAAAATCAGAGAGACACTGTTTATGCTTATTCATACTGGTAAACTAACTCTCCCAGATGTTGCTATTTGCTTGCCTTTTTCTCTGGCTCTAACTATTCTCTGCTTTTTGTGTGCAAAACCCTAGAAAATCAGAGAGACATTGCTTCTTCTTATCCACACTGGCAAATTAACCCCTTGTTGCTTTATATATAAAGTATTGCACTGTTTAAAGTATAAACACACAGGTCCTAGAGAGAGTTAACACATATAATCTACTAAACTACAGTCTAACTCTTTAGGAACTAGGATTGCTGTGCTGTGTCTGCTGTCTGTAACTATTTCCTTTTTATATCAATATGTATTCTAAATCAAGGAGATCGTAGAATTAAAGCCCTGATATTGCCAGCGTATTAAATTGTGGGGTATAAAGCATTGTCATTGAATGGTCAGACTTATATAGCCCTTATAAAACTTCCCCTAGGGGAAATAAATTAAAAAGGCTACTGCAAGACATGATTTCTACAGATCATAGCCTTGAGGAGCCCAAGGGGTATCAAAGAGAGTGATATATTTATGTTAAGCCTCATAATTAACTCCCCTACATATTTTAGGCTTTATTACTATTATTAAACTGTGCACATTTTCTGCTTTTGTGCGTAATCTTATTTGCAGATAACCTAGAAAGGTAGAAGGATATTATTTACATTTATTTACACTGGCAAATTAATCTATTATTGCCTTAAATGTAAAGCATTGCTTTGCCTAAAGATATAGGCGTACAGGCATTGGAGAAGCAAAACACATAGAGTACATTTCCTTGTTAAATCACATTTTTACTCTCTAGGAGTTAGGAACACAGTGTCTTGCCTGCTGGCTGCAACTAACCAGCTATTTCTTTCCCTATGAGGCAATTTCTATTAGAATATATATCTAGAAATAAGTGGTTAGCAGTAAGATCAGGAGTCTTAGCTTGAGTAATTGACTCAACTATCTAGGTACTAGATTAGTCCCTTAATAGGACAGAAGGTCCCATCTAGGAAAAACTAATCTTGGCAATAAAACCTTTTTTTTTTCTTCAAGGGCCACAAGTCCCAGAACTACTAGAGACATTCCTATCCCAAGGTCATAAGCAATCTATTTACCACAGCTATTGTAATTCACTTTTTCTTCCCCATCTTCCACATCCCCACTATCACCCACACACCCCACTCCTCCCCCCTTTTTTGTTTTCTTTTTTCGAGTTGCACATATTATCACCAAGGTAGGGGTCAAATTCCCCTACCTCACTGTCACTATTGCACCCTAGGGTGGGGGAATCATATCCCCCATCCTCCTTAAAGTGTATTTATCTCATGGATATATTTCTTAGCATGCACACTAAAGCTCCAGCTATGGCGGCCAGGCATAGGGATAGGAAAAACAAAAACAGCATAGAGACCCAGGCGAATATTCATCCAGCTTCCATTAATCTTTCCCACACTAAAGAAACACCAGATACTCAAACATTGGTAGCTAGTATATCTGAGGCACTTGCCCCTAGATTCGACTCTCTTAAACTCGAGATTAAACAAGATATCTTATCTTTAACCAATGAATTCAGACAATTTTTGAATAGGCTCCAGGAAGTTGAACAAAGAGTGTCGGACCTAGAAGATATTAGTACAATCCATAGCTCTAAATTTGAGGCTACATATATTACACTATCCAAAATTCAATCTAAAATTGAGGACCTAGAAAATCGCTCTAGGAGGAACAATCTGAGAATAATTGGAGTTCCAGAGGGAAAGCAATATGAGGATTTAGGAAAATTTATCTCCGGAACTCTAGTCCAACTCCTAGGACTCCCTTCTTCTTATCCACCAATCTTGGTAGAAAGGGCACACAGGCTGGGTAGGCAAGTAAGCAAAGGTAAGGGGAATATGAGAGCAAGACCAATCATAGCAAAACTGCTATCCTGGAAAGGAAGAGAGGCGTGGCAATTTTGCTAGGGAAAATAACTAATTATGAAATTTTACACTCTATTCCAGACCCAGAGGGGAGATACCTAATTTTAAAACTAAAAATAGCATGAATTTTATATACATTCTGTAACATATATGCTCCCAATATGCTGGCCTCTATTTATCAAGCCGTCAACCGCAAATATGCTGGAATTCCGCAGCGTATTTGTGGCAAAGCTGATTCGACAGAGTTATCAAGCCCTACAGACCGGCAAAAGTAGAATATAGTGACGTAACATACGATCCACCGGACTCAGTCCGACACAGATCAATGGTTACGTCACTCCAGATGTTCCTAACGCAAGTTCGGCACAATCTGACTACTTTTGTAAGTTATCAAATACCTACCAGGTACACTCTCCACTATTCCGGCCCAGCGTACCTGGTTTTCAATCCGCCGCCCTGGAGGCGGCGGATCCCATAGGAATCAATGGGAGTCTGACAGCAGCGAGAGCTCATGTTCGCTGCTGCCAGATATCCCATTGATTCCTATGGGAAGTGTCTGCACCTAACACCCTAACATGTACCCCAAGTCTAAACACCCCTAATCTGCCCCCCCTACACCGCCGCCACCTACATTACACTTATTAACCCCTAAACCACCGCCCCTACACCGCCGCCACCTACAGTATATGTATTAACCCTTAAACCGCCACTCCCGGACCCCGTCGCAACTAAATAAAATGTTTAACCCCTAAACCGCCGCTCCCGGACCCCGCTGAAACTATAATAAATTTATTAACCCTTAAACCGCCGCTCCCGGACCCCGCCACCACCTACATTATACCTATTAACCCCTAATCTGCCGTCCCCTATACTGCCGCCACTTATATAAAGTTATTAACCCCTATCCTGCCGATCCCAGACCCCACCGCAAATAAATTAATTGTTTAACCCCTAAACTGCCGCTCCCGGAGCCCACCGCCACCTACGTTACATTTATTAACCCCTAATCTGCCCCCCCTACACCGCCGCCACCTAAATTATATCTATTAACCCCTAAACCTAAGTCTAACCCTAACCCTAACACCCCCCTAACTTAAATATTATTTCAATTAATCTAAATAAATATTCCTATAATTAAATAAATTATTCCTATTTAAAACTAAATACTTACCTATAAAATAAACCCTAAGCTAGCTACAATATAACTAATAGTTACATTGTAGCTATTTTAGGGTTTATTTTTATTTTACAGGCAGGTTTGTATTTATTTTAACTAGGTACAATAGCTATTAAATAGTTATTAACTATTTAATAGCTACCTAGTTAAAATAAATACAAATATACCTGTAAAATAAAACCTAACCTAATTTACAATTACACCTAACACTATACTACCATTAAATAAATTAAATTAATTAAATACAATTACCTACAATTAAATAAAAATAACTAAAATTAACTAAAGTACAAAAAAAACCCTCTAAATTACAGAAAATAAAAAAAAATTACAAGAAGTTTAAACTAATTACACCTAATCTAAGCCCCCTAATAAAATAAAAAATCCCCCCAAAAATAATAAAATTCCCTACTATATACTAAATTACAAATAGCCCTTAAAAGGGCTTTCTGCGGGGCATTGCCCCAAAGTAATCAGCACTTTTACCTGTAAAAAAAGAAATACCCCCCCAACATTAAAACCCACCACCCACACCTAACCTTACTCTAAAACCCACCCAAACCCCCATTAAAAAAACCTAACACTACCCCATTGAAGATCACCCTACCTTGAGCCGTCTTCACCCAGCCAGGCCTAAGTCCTCAACGAATCCGGGCGAAGTGGTCCTCCAGATGGGCAGAAGTCTTCATCCAATCCGGCCAGAAGAGGTCCTCCAGATGGGCAGAAGTCTTTATCCAAGAGGCATCTTCTATCTTCTTCCATCCGACGAGGAGCAGCACCATCTTGAAGACATCCGACGTGGAGCATCCATCGATCCCGACGACTAAACGAAGAATGACAGTTCCTTTAAATGATGTCATCCAAGATGGCATCCCTTGAATTCCGATTGGCTGATAGGATTCTATCAGCCAATCGGAATTAAGGTAGGAAAAATCCGATTGGCTGATGAAATCAGCCAATAGGATTGACCTCACATTCTATTGGCTGTTCCAATCAGCCAATAGAATGCAAACTCAATCCGATTGGCTGATTTCATCAACCAATCTGATTTTTCCTACCTTTATTCCGATTGGCTGATAGAATCCTATCAGCCAATCGGGAATTCAAGGGACGCCATCTTGGATGACGTCATTTAAAGGAACCGTCATTCTTCATTTAGTCGTCGGGATCGATGGATGCTCCGTGTCGGATGTCTTCAAAATGGTGCTGCTCCTCGTCGGATGGAAGAAGATAGACGATGCCGCTTGGATGAAGATTTCTGCCCATCTGGAGGACCACTTTGCCCGGATTCGTTGAGGACTTAGGCCCGGCTGGATGAAGACGGCTCAAGGTAGGGTGATCTTCAATGGGGTAGTGTTAGGTTTTTTTAAGGGGGGGTTGGGTGGGTTTTAGAGTAAGGTTGGGTGTGGGTGGTGGGTTTTAATGTTGGGGGAGTATTTATTTTTTTACAGGTAAAAGAGCTGATTACTTTGGGGCAATGCCCCGCAAAAAGCCCTTTTAAGGACTATTTGTAATTTAGTATAGGGTAGGGAATTTTATTATTTTGGGGGGATTTTTTATTTTATTAGAGGGCTTAGATTAGGTGTAATTAGTTTAAACTTTTTGTAATTTTTTTTTATTTTCTGTAATTTAAAGTTAGTTTTTTAGTACTTTAGTTAATTTTAGTTATTTTTATTTAATTGTAGGTAATTGTATTTAATTAATTTAATTTATTTAATTGTACTATAGTGTTAGGTGTAATTGTAACTTAGGTTAGGTTTTATTTTACAGGTATATTTGTATTTATTTTAACTAGGTAGCTATTAAATAGTTAATAACTATTTAATAGCTATTGTACCTAGTTAAAATAAATACAAACTTGCCTGTAAAATAAAAATAAACCCTAAAATATCTACAATTTAACTATTAGTTATATTGTAGCTAGCTTAGGGTTTATTTTATAGGTAAGTATTTAGTTTTAAATAGGAATAATTTTTTTAATTATAGGAATATTCATTTAGATTAATTTAAATAATATTTAAGTTAGGGGGGTGTTAGGGTTAGACTTAGGTTTAGGGGTTAATAGATATAATTTAGGTGGCGGCGGTGTAGGGGGGAACAGATTAGGGGTTAATAAATGTAATGTAGGTGGTGGTGGGCTCTGGGAGCGGCGGTTTAGGGGTTAAACATTTTATTTAGTTGCGGCGGGGTCCGGGATTGGCAGGATAGGGGTTAATAACTTTATGTAGGTGGCGGTGGTATAGGGGTGGAAGATTAGGGGTTAATAGGTATAATGTAGATGGTGGCGGGGTCCGGGAGCGGCGGTTTAGGGGTTCATATATTTATTATAGTTGCGGCGGGGTCCGGGAGCAGCGGTTTAGGGGTTAATATATTTATTATAGTTGTGGTGGGGTCCGGGAGCGGCGGTTTAAGGGTTAATAACTTTATTTAGTTGCGGGGGGCTCCGGGAGCGGCGGTATAGGGGGTAAAGTATAGTAAAGTAAAGTAAAGTATAGTATCGTGTGGGTGCTTAGTGACAGGCTATCAAGAAAGCTGCGAATAAGCCGATGAGCAGCGAGATTGATGACTGTCAGTTAACAACAGTCAGCTGCTCATCGCACCGTACTTGGTGCGTGGCTTTTTGACAGCTTTCTTGATAAATTTGGCGAACGTATTCAGGTCCACGGCGGCGATGTTAGGCGAGCTTAGGCGAGCGTATTGGGGCCGGCAAATGCAGGTAAGTAGACAGCTTGATAACTAGAGGCCAATGTGTTTGACCCAATATTCTGGGACACATTGCAGTCAAAAATCCTTACAGAGTCAGTGGGGTATGTGATCATAGGTGGGGACTGCACTATGGCTCCACATTATCTTTTAGATAGGCTAAGACAGAAGCCTATGCTGGGGAAGAATAAGCGAGACAGTCTAGAAACTAAGATGTTCAAGAAGATTTTTCAAAATTTGATGATCAGGGACATATGGAGATTACAGAACCCAGATACAAGAGATTTCACTTGTCTATCCAGTGCTCATAAAACATTATCTAGGATAGATTTATTCCTTATTGATGAAAGACTTTGTAAAATGAGAGTTAAAGCTAATATTCTCCCCATCTGTATATCAGATCATAGCCCTATTACAATAGAAATTCAATATAGTGAGTTTAGACCCAGGGCCTCTCGCTTCTTCTTCCCCACATGGCTGATGAATGACTTAAAATTTAAAAATTGGCTAAAAAGTAAATTAGAAGAATACGCTGAGTTTAATGAAGCCTATGCTAATAGTCCAGATATCTTCTGAGAAGCTGCATAGGCAGTTCTTAGGGGAGAAATGATTGCATATAGTGCTAATAGAATCAAAATACTTAAAACCAGAGAAACAGGAGTGTTAAAATCTGTAATTAATACATATAATCTCTGTTTGCTTGATAATTCCTTAGAAAACTGGGCTAAGTATTCCAGATCAAAAAACGAAAGGGACACGTTCTTAGTTTATCGAGAGACGCAGAAAGAGTTAAAACTCCAGGCGAGACTATATGGCAATAAAGCCGGGAAGTTACTGGCAAACCTGATAAAAAGGGAGAGAAGATCCCCATTAATAGTTAAGATTCATAATGAAGAGAAACCCATATAAATCTAAAAGACATCTCAAATATCTTTTCAGATTATTTTAAAGAGATCTATTCTTTAAGAGCCTCAGACAGGGCTCAGTCTGAGGAATTTTGGAGTAAAATTACTCACCCTATGCTTAATAGTGATCAAATGGCAGCTGTGAACTCCCCAATTTCTGAAGCAGAAATCCTAATAGTCATTCAGGACCTCTCATTAAATAAAACATCAGGACCAGATGAGCTCCCTAATGAATTTTATTAAATTCTTTCACCACTTATCGCTCCAACCTTGAGTAAGCTTTTTAATCATATATATGTTGATGGTAACACAGTCTCCCCCCAATTTAGTGCATCCTATACTACCTTGATTCTTAAACCAGGGAAGGATCCTACTAAAAAAGAGTCATATAGACTTATAGCATTGCTAAACTCAGACTATAAGATTCTGACCTCTATTATAGCTAAGAGATTACAATTGGTACTCTCTGAAATAATTCATAAAGATCAAGCAGGGTTTCTGCAGAAACGGAACTCATCAGCCAAAATTAGGGAAGTTTAAGTAACAATAGATTATTTTAAGTCTATCGAAAGAATGGAGAAGAGGAGAGGGGGGGGGGGGGGCTCTCCAGATTTAGCAATTATCTCAATTGATGCAGAAAAAGCATTCGATTCAGTACATCATGATCACTTGCTATTTTCTCTCTTTAAATTTAGTTTTAGAGGGAATTTGCTTAAACTTGTGGAGAATCTATATAATAAAGCATATACAAAGATAATCGTCAATAATATATTATCCTCTGAAATATTACTTGAAAGAGGGACACGACAGGGGTGCCCTCTCTCTCCTCTTCGATATCTCAATTGAACCTCTGGCAATTATGATCAGACATCAAATGGAAGGTATAAAAATAGGAAAAAAGGAGCTTAAACTCGCGCTATATGCTGACGATATTATTTTATATATCTCCAATACACGAAGTAATATACCTAGAATTATTTCAATCATAGAGCAATTTGGATCTTTCTCGGGCTATAGGATTAATGCTTCAAAATTGGAACTCCTGTGGGTCAGGAAGAATCCAGATTCTCTATTGGAAATACCTTTTAGAGTCTCAGAATCTTTCAGATACCTTGGAATTATGATTTCGCCTAATTCAGACAATTATTATTATTATTATTATTATACTTTATCTATGAAGCGCCATCATATTCGGCAGCGCTGTCCATGGATAAAGATCATTTAAATAAAACAATAGTATAAAACTTCTAAGACTAAGAGACAGGACAGATTTTACAAACACATACAGGAGGAATTGGGGGCTGAGAAACATGAGGTGAGGACTGCAAGATTGAGAAAGATGTTAATTCAGAGTTAGAGGAGGGAAATGTTGTTAGGTAAAAGGAATATTATTGAGTTGGGTGGTAGGCTTCTCTGAACAGAAAAGTCTTCAGAGAGCATTTAAAGGAAGAAAGATTTGGGCAAAGCCTGACAGCATGAGGGAGAGCATGAGGGAGAGTGTTCCAGAGGGTAGGTGCTGCACGACAGAAGTCCTGCAGTCTAGCATGAGAGGAGGTGATAGTCGCAGAAGCAAGGAGCAGGTCATTGTTGGATGTTAGTGGACGGGCTGGAGTATACTTGTTGATTAGAGAGGATAGGTAGAGGGGAGCGGAGTTGGTGAGTGCTTTGTATGCAAGGGTGAGAATTTTGAATTTAATTCTGCTGTGTATGGGGAGCCAATGAAGGGACTCATAAAGAGGTGTAGCTAATACAGAGCAACGGGAAAGGTGGATCAGTCTGGCAGAGGCATTTAGGATGTATTGAAGAGGGGAGGCGGGAAAGAGGAAGGCCAGTAAGTAGGTTATTGCAGTGGTCAAGTCGGGAAATAACAAGGGAGTGGATTATTGTGTTAGCGCACAGAAAAGGTCAAATCTTGGAAATTTTGCGTAGATGGTTGCGGCAGGATGTAGAAATCAATTGGATATGGGGGGTGAAGGATAGATTTGAGTCAAGTGTAACTCCGAGGCAGCAGACTTGGGGCGATGGGGAAATGGTGATCCCGTCAACAGGGATAGAGAAGTCACAGACAATTGGTATGAGCTCAATATAGTACCAGTATTGAGGGAGATCGGGGACAGCTTGAAAGTATGGCAGAACCTCCCGCTTTCAATTTCGGGTCGTATTGCTGTATTTAAAATGATTCTTCTCCCGAAACTACTATATGTTTTGCAGAATACTTTGACAATTCTTAAGAGGAAAGATATTGAAAAAGTCAATAGTAGGCTAAGAAGTTTTATATGGCAGAATAAAAACCCTAGAATCTCCTTAATGAAACTTTCATTACCTAGAAAATTTGGGGGCTCTCATTACCAGATATACAATTATATAATTTGGCCTTTCTTGCTCGAATTGTGATTGACTTGATCTTAAATAAAGTTTACGTGATGGATAATGAACTTGAAAAAAATGTAAGTTTTCCTTTCTCTCCTGTAGCTCTAGTACATTGTAATCCTAGATCAATTCCCCAAGAAGTTAAAAGATTTAAAACATTGATGTGTCCCTTACAGGCATGGTGAAAGATAAGTAGGCTATTAACTATTGAATGCAATGTTTCTGACTAGATGCCACTAGTGGGAAAACCTAAATTTCAAGCAGGATTGCAAATGGCACCTTTTCAGAGATGGCATACTCTAGGTCTTGGTAATATCTCACAGATGATAGTTAGGAACAGGCAATGCATTAAAACATTTGAGACCTTGAAAAGAGAATTCAATCTTCATAACAAAGAATTTTTCACATATCTGCAAATAAGACATTTAATTTCTAAACTAGTGAACGAGTTCGGTTGGAATTGGTCTCTTGGGAAATTGGAGAATTGGCTCGTGCTAGCAAGAAATGGGTTTATGCCAATCTCGCTATGCTACCAATTTTTAACTTCTAATAAGGGAGATATGAATTTAGAAAACTTATCATCTGCATGGAATTCAATGATAACTCCCCTACATATTTTAGGCTTTAACACATAGAGTACATTTCCTTGTTAAATCACATTTTTACTCTCTAGGAGTTAGGAACACAGTGTCTTTCCTGCTGGCTGCAACTAACCAGCTATTTCTTTCCCTATGAGGCAATTTCTATTAGAATATATATCTAGAAATAAGTGGTTAGCAGTAAGATCAGGAGTCTTAGCTTGAGTAATTGACTCAACTATCTAGGTACTAGATTAGTCCCTTAATAGGACAGAAGGTCCCATCTAGGAAAAACTAATCTTGGCAATAAAACCTTTTTTTTTTCTTCAAGGGCCACAAGTCCCAGAACTACTAGAGAAATTCCTATCCCAAGGTCATAAGCAATCTATTTACCACAGCTATTGTAATTCACTTTTTCTTCCCCATCTTCCACATCCCCACTATCACCCACACACCCCACTCCTCCCCCCTTTTTTGTTTTCTTTTTTCAAGTTGCACATATTATCACCAAGGTAGGGGTCAAATTCCCCTACCTCACTGTCACTATTGCACCCTAGGGTGGGGGAATCATATCCCCCATCCTCCTTAAAGTGTATTTATCTCATGGATATATTTCTTAGCATGCACACTAAAGCTCCAGCTATGGCGGCCAGGCATAGGGATAGGAAAAACAAAAACAGCATAGAGACCCAGGCGAATATTCATCCAGCTTCCATTAATCTTTCCCACACTAAAGAAACACCAGATACTCAAACATTGGTAGCTAGTATATCTGAGGCACTTGCCCCTAGATTCGACTCTCTTAAACTCGAGATTAAACAAGATATCTTATCTTTAACCAATGAATTCAGACAATTTTTGAATAGGCTCCAGGAAGTTGAACAAAGAGTGTCGGACCTAGAAGATATTAGTACAATCCATAGCTCTAAATTTGAGGCTACATATATTACACTATCCAAAATTCAATCTAAAATTGAGGACCTAGAAAATCGCTCTAGGAGGAACAATCTGAGAATAATTGGAGTTCCAGAGGGAAAGCAATATGAGGATTTAGGAAAATTTATCTCCGGAACTCTAGTCCAACTCCTAGGACTCCCTTCTTCTTATCCACCAATCTTGGTAGAAAGGGCACACAGGCTGGGTAGGCAAGTAAGCAAAGGTAAGGGGAATATGAGAGCAAGACCAATCATAGCAAAACTGCTATCCTGGAAAGGAAGAGAGGCGTGGCAATTTTGCTAGGGAAAATAACTAATTATGAAATTTTACACTCTATTCCAGACCCAGAGGGGAGATACCTAATTTTAAAACTAAAAATAGCATGAATTTTATATACATTCTGTAACATATATGCTCCCAATATGCTGGCCTCTATTTATCAAGCCGTCAACCGCAAATATGCTGGAATTCCGCAGCGTATTTGTGGCAAAGCTGATTCGACAGAGTTATCAAGCCCTACAGACCGGCAAAAGTAGAATATAGTGACGTAACATACGATCCACCGGACTCAGTCCGACACAGATCAATGGTTACGTCACTCCAGATGTTCCTAACGCAAGTTCGGCACAATCTGACTACTTTTGTAAGTTATCAAATACCTACCAGGTACACTCTCCACTATTCCGGCCCAGCGTACCTGGTTTTCAATCCGCCGCCCTGGAGGCGGCGGATCCCATAGGAATCAATGGGAGTCTGACAGCAGCGAGAGCTCATGTTCGCTGCTGCCAGATATCCCATTGATTCCTATGGGAAGTGTCTGCACCTAACACCCTAACATGTACCCCAAGTCTAGACACCCCTAATCTGCCCCCCCTACACCGCCGCCACCTACATTACACTTATTAACCCCTAAACCACCACCCCTACACCGCCGCCACCTACAGTATATGTATTAACCCTTAAACCGCCACTCCCGGACCCCGTCGCAACTAAATAAAATGTTTAACCCCTAAACCGCCGCTCCCGGACCCCGCTGAAACTATAATAAATTTATTAACCCTTAAACCGCCGCTCCCGGACCCCGCCGCCACCTACATTATACCTATTAACCCCTAATCTGCCGTCCCCTATACTGCCGCCACTTATATAAAGTTATTAACCCCTATCCTGCCGATCCCAGACCCCACCGCAAATAAATTAATTGTTTAACCCCTAAACTGCCGCTCCCGGAGCCCACCGCCACCTACGTTACATTTATTAACCCCTAATCTGCCCCCCCTACACCGCCGCCACCTAAATTATATCTATTAACCCCTAAACCTAAGTCTAACCCTAACCCTAACACCCCCCTAACTTAAATATTATTTCAATTAATCTAAATAAATATTCCTATAATTAAATAAATTATTCCTATTTAAAACTAAATACTTACCTATAAAATAAACCCTAAGCTAGCTACAATATAACTAATAGTTACATTGTAGCTATTTTAGGGTTTATTTTTATTTTACAGGCAGGTTTGTATTTATTTTAACTAGGTACAATAGCTATTAAATAGTTATTAACTATTTAATAGCTACCTAGTTAAAATAAATACAAATATACCTGTAAAATAAAACCTAAGCTAATTTACAATTACACCTAACACTATACTACCATTAAATAAATTAAATTAATTAAATACAATTACCTACAATTAAATAAAAATAACTAAAATTAACTAAAGTACAAAAAACCCCCTCTAAATTACAGAAAATAAAAAAAAATTACAAGAAGTTTAAACTAATTACACCTAATCTAAGCCCCCTAATAAAATAAAAAATCCCCCAAAAAATAATAAAATTCCCTACTATATACTAAATTACAAATAGCCCTTAAAAGGGCTTTCTGCGGGGCATTGCCCCAAAGTAATCAGCACTTTTACCTGTAAAAAAAGAAATACCCCCCCCAACATTAAAACCCACCACCCACACCTAACCTTACTCTAAAACCCACCCAAACCCCCATTAAAAAAACCTAACACTACCCCATTGAAGATCACCCTACCTTGAGCCGTCTTCACCCAGCCAGGCCTAAGTCCTCAACGAATCCGGGCGAAGTGGTCCTCCAGATGGGCAGAAGTCTTCATCCAATCCGGCCAGAAGAGGTCCTCCAGATGGGCAGAAGTCTTCATCCAAGAGGCATCTTCTATCTTCTTCCATCCGACGAGGAGCAGCACCATCTTGAAGACATCCGACGTGGAGCATCCATCGATCCCGACGACTAAACGAAGAATGACAGTTCCTTTAAATGATGTCATCCAAGATGGCATCCCTTGAATTCCGATTGGCTGATAGGATTCTATCAGCCAATCGGAATTAAGGTAGGAAAAATCCGATTGGCTGATGAAATCAGCCAATAGGATTGACCTCACATTCTATTGGCTGTTCCAATCAGCCAATAGAATGCAAACTCAATCCGATTGGCTGATTTCATCAACCAATCTGATTTTTCCTACCTTTATTCCGATTGGCTGATAGAATCCTATCAGCCAATCGGGAATTCAAGGGACGCCATCTTGGATGACGTCATTTAAAGGAACCGTCATTCTTCATTTAGTCGTCGGGATCGATGGATGCTCCGTGTCGGATGTCTTCAAAATGGTGCTGCTCCTCGTCGGATGGAAGAAGATAGACGATGCCGCTTGGATGAAGATTTCTGCCCATCTGGAGGACCACTTTGCCCGGATTCGTTGAGGACTTAGGCCCGGCTGGATGAAGACGGCTCAAGGTAGGGTGATCTTCAATGGGGTAGTGTTAGGTTTTTTTAAGGGGGGGTTGGGTGGGGTTTAGAGTAAGGTTGGGTGTGGGTGGTGGGTTTTAATGTTGGGGGGGTATTTATTTTTTTACAGGTAAAAGAGCTGATTACTTTGGGGCAATGCCCCGCAAAAAGCCCTTTTAAGGACTATTTGTAATTTAGTATAGGGTAGGGAATTTTATTATTTTGGGGGGATTTTTTATTTTATTAGAGGGCTTAGATTAGGTGTAATTAGTTTAAACTTTTTGTAATTTTTTTTTATTTTCTGTAATTTAAAGTTAGTTTTTTAGTACTTTAGTTAATTTTAGTTATTTTTATTTAATTGTAGGTAATTGTATTTAATTAATTTAATTTATTTAATTGTACTATAGTGTTAGGTGTAATTGTAACTTAGGTTAGGTTTTATTTTACAGGTATATTTGTATTTATTTTAACTAGGTAGCTATTAAATAGTTAATAACTATTTAATAGCTATTGTACCTAGTTAAAATAAATACAAACTTGCCTGTAAAATAAAAATAAACCCTAAAATATCTACAATGTAACTATTAGTTATATTGTAGCTAGCTTAGGGTTTATTTTATAGGTAAGTATTTAGTTTTAAATAGGAATAATTTTTTTAATTATAGGAATATTCATTTAGATTAATTTAAATAATATTTAAGTTAGGGGGGTGTTAGGGTTAGACTTAGGTTTAGGGGTTAATAGATATAATTTAGGTGGCGGCGGTGTAGGGGGGAACAGATTAGGGGTTAATAAATGTAATGTAGGTGGTGGTGGGCTCTGGGAGCGGCGGTTTAGGGGTTAAACATTTTATTTAGTTGCGGCGGGGTCCGGGATTGGCAGGATAGGGGTTAATAACTTTATGTAGGTGGCGGTGGTATAGGGGTGGAAGATTAGGGGTTAATAGGTATAATGTAGATGGTGGCGGGGTCCGGGAGCGGCGGTTTAGGGGTTCATATATTTATTATAGTTGCGGCGGGGTCCGGGAGCAGCGGTTTAGGGGTTAATATATTTATTATAGTTGTGGTGGGGTCCGGGAGCGGCGGTTTAAGGGTTAATAACTTTATTTAGTTGCGGGGGGCTCCGGGAGCGGCGGTATAGGGGGTAAAGTATAGTAAAGTAAAGTAAAGTATAGTATCGTGTGGGTGCTTAGTGACAGGCTATCAAGAAAGCTGCGAATAAGCCGATGAGCAGCGAGATTGATGACTGTCAGTTAACAACAGTCAGCTGCTCATCGCACCGTACTTGGTGCGTGGCTTTTTGACAGCTTTCTTGATAAATTTGGCGAACGTATTCAGGTCCACGGCGGCGATGTTAGGCGAGCTTAGGCGAGCGTATTGGGGCCGGCAAATGCAGGTAAGTAGACAGCTTGATAACTAGAGGCCAATGTGTTTGACCCAATATTCTGGGACACATTGCAGTCAAAAATCCTTACAGAGTCAGTGGGGTATGTGATCATAGGTGGGGACTGCACTATGGCTCCACATTATCTTTTAGATAGGCTAAGACAGAAGCCTATGCTGGGGAAGAATAAGCGAGACAGTCTAGAAACTAAGATGTTCAAGAAGATTTTTCAAAATTTGATGATCAGGGACATATGGAGATTACAGAACCCAGATACAAGAGATTTCACTTGTCTATCCAGTGCTCATAAAACATTATCTAGGATAGATTTATTCCTTATTGATGAAAGACTTTGTAAAATGAGAGTTAAAGCTAATATTCTCCCCATCTGTATATCAGATCATAGCCCTATTACAATAGAAATTCAATATAGTGAGTTTAGACCCAGGGCCTCTCGCTTCTTCTTCCCCACATGGCTGATGAATGACTTAACATTTAAAAATTGGCTAAAAAGTAAATTAGAAGAATACGCTGAGTTTAATGAAGCCTATGCTAATAGTCCAGATATCTTCTGAGAAGCTGCATAGGCAGTTCTTAGGGGAGAAATGATTGCATATAGTGCTAATAGAATCAAAATACTTAAAACCAGAGAAACAGGAGTGTTAAAATCTGTAATTAATACATATAATCTCTATTTGCTTGATAATTCCTTAGAAAACTGGGCTAAGTATTCCAGATCAAAAAACGAAAGGGACACGTTCTTAGTTTATCGAGAGACGCAGAAAGAGTTAAAACTCCAGGCGAGACTATATGGCAATAAAGCCGGGAAGTTACTGGCAAACCTGATAAAAAGGGAGAGAAGATCCCCATTAATAGTTAAGATTCATAATGAAGAGAAACCCATATAAATCTAAAAGACATCTCAAATATCTTTTCAGATTATTTTAAAGAGATCTATTCTTTAAGAGCCTCAGACAGGGCTCAGTCTGAGGAATTTTGGAGTAAAATTACTCACCCTATGCTTAATAGTGATCAAATGGCAGCTGTGAACTCCCCAATTTCTGAAGCAGAAATCCTAATAGTCATTCAGGACCTCTCATTAAATAAAACATCAGGACCAGATGAGCTCCCTAATGAATTTTATTAAATTCTTTCACCACTTATCGCTCCAACCTTGAGTAAGCTTTTTAATCATATATATGTTGATGGTAACACAGTCTCCCCCCAATTTAGTGCATCCTATACTACCTTGATTCTTAAACCAGGGAAGGATCCTACTAAAAAAGAGTCATATAGACTTATAGCATTGCTAAACTCAGACTATAAGATTCTGACCTCTATTATAGCTAAGAGATTACAATTGGTACTCTCTGAAATAATTCATAAAGATCAAGCAGGGTTTCTGCAGAAACGGAACTCATCAGCCAAAATTAGGGAAGTTTAAGTAACAATAGATTATTTTAAGTCTATCGAAAGAATGGAGAAGAGGAGAGGGGGGGGGGCTCTCCAGATTTAGCAATTATCTCAATTGATGCAGAAAAAGCATTCGATTCAGTACATCATGATCACTTGCTATTTTCTCTCTTTAAATTTAGTTTTAGAGGGAATTTGCTTAAACTTGTGGAGAATCTATATAATAAAGCATATACAAAGATAATCGTCAATAATATATTATCCTCTGAAATATTACTTGAAAGAGGGACACGACAGGGGTGCCCTCTCTCTCCTCTTCGATATCTCAATTGAACCTCTGGCAATTATGATCAGACATCAAATGGAAGGTATAAAAATAGGAAAAAAGGAGCTTAAACTCGCGCTATATGCTGACGATATTATTTTATATATCTCCAATACACGAAGTAATATACCTAGAATTATTTCAATCATAGAGCAATTTGGATCTTTCTCGGGCTATAGGATTAATGCTTCAAAATTGGAACTCCTGTGGGTCAGGAAGAATCCAGATTCTCTATTGGAAATACCTTTTAGAGTCTCAGAATCTTTCAGATACCTTGGAATTATGATTTCGCCTAATTCAGACAATTATTATTATTATTATTATTATTATACTTTATCTATGAAGCGCCATCATATTCGGCAGCGCTGTCCATGGATAAAGATCATTTAAATAAAACAATAGTATAAAACTTCTAAGACTAAGAGACAGGACAGATTTTACAAACACATACAGGAGGAATTGGGGGCTGAGAAACATGAGGTGAGGACTGCAAGATTGAGAAAGATGTTAATTCAGAGTTAGAGGAGGGAAATGTTGTTAGGTAAAAGGAATATTATTGAGTTGGGTGGTAGGCTTCTCTGAACAGAAAAGTCTTCAGAGAGCATTTAAAGGAAGAAAGATTTGGGCAAAGCCTGACAGCATGAGGGAGAGCATGAGGGAGAGTGTTCCAGAGGGTAGGTGCTGCACGACAGAAGTCCTGCAGTCTAGCATGAGAGGAGGTGATAGTCGCAGAAGCAAGGAGCAGGTCATTGTTGGATGTTAGTGGACGGGCTGGAGTATACTTGTTGATTAGAGAGGATAGGTAGAGGGGAGCGGAGTTGGTGAGTGCTTTGTATGCAAGGGTGAGAATTTTGAATTTAATTCTGCTGTGTATGGGGAGCCAATGAAGGGACTCATAAAGAGGTGTAGCTAATACAGAGCAACGGGAAAGGTGTATCAGTCTGGCAGAGGCATTTAGGATGTATTGAAGAGGGGAGGCGGGAAAGAGGAAGGCCAGTAAGTAGGTTATTGCAGTGGTCAAGTCGGGAAATAACAAGGGAGTGGATTATTGTGTTAGCGCACAGAAAAGGTCAAATCTTGGAAATTTTGCGTAGATGGTTGCGGCAGGATGTAGAAATCGATTGGATATGGGGGGTGAAGGATAGATTTGAGTCAAGTGTAACTCCGAGGCAGCAGACTTGGGGCGATGGGGAAATGGTGATCCCGTCAACAGGGATAGAGAAGTCACAGACAATTGGTATGAGCTCAATATAGTACCAGTATTGAGGGAGATCGGGGACAGCTTGAAAGTATGGCAGAACCTCCCGCTTTCAATTTCGGGTCGTATTGCTGTATTTAAAATGATTCTTCTCCCGAAACTACTATATGTTTTGCAGAATACTTTGACAATTCTTAAGAGGAAAGATATTGAAAAAGTCAATAGTAGGCTAAGAAGTTTTATATGGCAGAATAAAAACCCTAGAATCTCCTTAATGAAACTTTCATTACCTAGAAAATTTGGGGGCTCTCATTACCAGATATACAATTATATAATTTGGCCTTTCTTGCTCGAATTGTGATTGACTTGATCTTAAATAAAGTTTACGTGATGGATAATGAACTTGAAAAAAATGTAAGTTTTCCTTTCTCTCCTGTAGCTCTAGTACATTGTAATCCTAGATCAATTCCCCAAGAAGTTAAAAGATTTAAAACATTGATGTGTCCCTTACAGGCATGGTGAAAGATAAGTAGGCTATTAACTATTGAATGCAATGTTTCTGACTAGATGCCACTAGTGGGAAAACCTAAATTTCAAGCAGGATTGCAAATGGCACCTTTTCAGAGATGGCATACTCTAGGTCTTGGTAATATCTCACAGATGATAGTTAGGAACAGGCAATGCATTAAAACATTTGAGACCTTGAAAAGAGAATTCAATCTTCATAACAAAGAATTTTTCACATATCTGCAAATAAGACATTTAATTTCTAAACTAGTGAACGAGTTCGGTTGGAATTGGTCTCTTGGGAAATTGGAGAATTGGCTCGTGCTAGCAAGAAATGGGTTTATGCCAATCTCGCTATGCTACCAATTTTTAACTTCTAATAAGGGAGATATGAATTTAGAAAACTTATCATCTGCATGGAATTCAATGATAACTCAACATACTACGAATGCAAGGAATATTCAAGTTTCCATATGAAAAGTCTTACAAACTACTTTATCCGCCACTTGGAGGGAGTCTCATATTAAGCTACTTTACAGGACCTGTTATACCCAGAAAAAGAATTTCAGGTATGGCAATACCAATTTTTGTAAATGTCCAAAATGTTCATTACTCTCTGCAGATCTTATCCATATGATATGGGAATGTCCCAAGATCAAATATTTTTGGTTTAAGCTAGAATATTGGATCAACCAAGTATTGAAAATCTCCCCTTTGAGACTAAATTTGGTCCACATAATTTTTCTATGGGAAGCCACAAAAGATCTCCTGCTACATAACAAAATAGTTAATATGATTATTTTAGCGGCAAGATATCTAATTTTCAAGAAATGGAAAGGAAGGGCGAGCCCCAGTATAAATGAGCTCAAAAATTGCTTAAAAAAGCAGTGCATGTTAGAACAAAATACAAAAAGTAGTAGTTCCAATGCCGGTTAAGAGTAGAAAGTTCCTTTATTGTCATGCATATTAAAAACACCAACGAGCACAGTACAGTTCAGCTAAGGCACAGCACAAACTGACCAAGACTCAGATAAAATAATACAAGTCAAAAGGGAGGAAAGCTGCGCTCCTTATGCAGCAGACATGTTTCGTGCTTGCCAAGCACTTGTTCACTGCTTAAAGGAGCAGCAGCTGCCTTCCACTTAAATAGGCTACAGCTGTGATGAAAATTTAAAGATGTATAGTGTCTAGATAAATTTAAACATAATGTATGATTATCTCTTGATACGTATACAAATTATATAAATATATAGTCCAACCAAATATTAATAAGGAAATACAGTGAAACTGGTATATATATTAAATAAAAAATAGTAATAGTAAACATTAGGAGGTTACAAATTGATGCTTGAAAAGGCCAAACTACCTAAGGTAGTGACATTTATCACTGAATACCTATAATTTTCATATTTGTTCAAGACCTCAAATATATATTACTCAGATTTGATTACAATATATCAATGTGCATTCAGCACATAAATTTGTTATCATATAGATATCCCTATATACAAAATCTATGTCTCTTCTGAAATTCAGACCATGGGGCATAGATGTATTTAGGGTGAATATCCAATAAACCTCTCTTAGATTAAGTTTATTCTGTCTATTACCACCTCTTCTCCATTGCGGGACATGATCAATACCCTGCAGGGATAGTAATGATGTATCAGAATTGTGAGGAGTCTTGAAATGTCTCGCAATGGGAGTGTCAGAGTCAGGATCCTCTATGGAACGTACATGTTCCAAGAAACGATCTTTTAGGGGTCTTTTAGACCTCCCCACGTACTGTTTGGAACACCCCCTACATGTCAGGAGATAGATAGTATGAGTAGTGGCACATGTTATGCAGAACTTGATTTGGTGTACTTTTCCGGTATTAGTAGAGGTAAAAAATTCACCTTCATTAACAGATTCACAAGTTTTGCATATTCTGTGTCTACACTTGAAAAAACCTTTTCTCTGTTTGAGCCAACAGTCCTGTTTTGTTCTTGGTAGATCAGAAGGGGACACATAATTACCTATGGTTTTTCCTTTTTTAGAAATAAATTGACAGCCTTCACTGACTATTCCTTTAAGGATTGGGTCAGTGTACAAAATTGGTAGCGATTCATTAATTATTTCACAGATCTTATTATATTCAAGACTGTAAGTCGTGATGAATTTAGGTTTATCAATTGTCAAATAATCTTTATTCTTATTTTTGTTTTTGTAATGTAACAATGTGTCCCTTGGTATGGTGTCTACCTCTTCTCGAGCTTTACTTAGTGTAGTCTCATTATATCCTCTCTCTTTCAGTCTCTGAGTTATAATGTCTGCTTGCTTTTTATAATTACTTTCATTTGTACAGTTTCTTTTGGCCCGAATATATTGGCCTTTAGGAATTCCCAAAAGGGTGTGTCTTGAGTGACAGGAGTTGAAATCCAGAATAGTATTTCCTGCCGTCACCTTTCTGTACAGGTCAGTTTCTATAGTCCCTGTATCTACATTGCCAAAAATGGTAATGTCCAGAAAATCAATTTTGTCTGAACTTTGTTCACCCGTCAATCTGATATTGTGGTCATTATCATTGAGGTAGGTACAAAATTCATCTACTGTGCTATCTGCACAGTCCAAGATAAATATAAGATCGTCTATATATCTGGCAAAAAACATAATGTTATGCCCAGGGCCGCCACTAGAAATTTTGGGGCCCCTGACTCAACCATTGATCAGGGCCCCCCCCCTTCCTTTGACATGTGCAATTTTTGACCAAGTGACTAAAACGTATATGCACTTTATTTTTAATTGTCTATTTAAACTTGGAAATGTTGTAATGGTAGTGACATACACACACACACAGACACACTCATACACTGAAACACACAAACACACTCACACATAAGGATTCACATATAGACACTCTAGCAGACACGCAAAGAAACACACTCAGACACAGACACCCAAACAGACACTTAGCACTTGTTTACATTGACCTGACAAGTAATGAGGTAAACTACAGTTTTGTAAAAATAAAATAAAAATGGAGATTTAGAAAACAATATATGAAGTTCTGATTATCTTTTTGTAAAGGAAGATGACAACTAAATTATGACAACAGCATGCAGTGGCTGAAAGGAAGGGCCCTGAACTGCCTAAACAATAATTTAAAGGTTAAATGGTGGATTGGTTACTTCCGGAAAGGTCTTGTTAGTCTCAAAGTCTGTAGAAAGATGTGAATAATTAGTAGTAAGGTCAAAATGTCCTAAAAAGGAACAGACAATGGACACACACACACAAACTCAAACTTGCACATACACCCAAGGAAACACCAACAGAGACAGCCTCAGAAAACGCACAAAGACATACACACACACATACAGAGACACCCACAGAAAACGCACAAAGACATACACACACACAGAGACAACCACATAAAAAACACAGAAAGACATACATACACACACTCTCACTGAGACATCCACAGAAAACACACAAAGACATACACACACCCTCACAGAGACACCCACATAAAACACACACCCTCACAGAGACATCCACAGAAAACACAGACATACATACATACACACACACACACCCTCACAGAGACATCCACAGAAAACACAGACATACACACCCACCCTCACAGAGGCATCCAGAGAAAATACACAAAGACAAACATACACAAACCCTCACAGAGACACCCACAGAAAAAGCTCAAAGACATATGCACACACCCTCACAGACATCCACAGAAAATGCACAAAGACATACACACCCACCCTCACAGAGAGACCCACAGATAAAAAATGCATACACACTCCTAGAGAAACAAACCAAAGTACAAATACATAAACACAGACACCCACAGAAACACTCACAGGAGGAAACATTTATGCACCTTGCATCCCCTAAATCAACAGTGTGTGACATGCATGATAAAAAATTTTTAGAAATTAAGAGATCACTTTTTGAAGAATCATATTTGTAAATGTGCAACCAAAAATAATTCTGTGAATTCAAAATTGTAAATTAATAAGCTGGGTAAATGGCTAGATGAAGAAAAGTACCTTTAAAAGGTTGACATATGTTTTTTTTTTTCCCCAACCAAGAGCACCACTTCAAATATAGTGTACAAATGTTCCCATCTGTCAGCTGTACTTGTGTATTGAGGAGGAAACATTTCTGCATGGTTTTAAATATAGAATTTCTACAGCATTGTCAAATAAATACACTGCTGCTAAAAAATTTTGTTTTCATGGACCCCTAGCCCCACCAAACAACTACTACCACACTGAAGTAACAATCCAAAATTGCACAAAGAAATAAAAAACATTTGCTAAGTAAGTCCTACCTCCTCTGCAAATCAAAGTGATCTGCCGTCTGACTCAGGCACACACTGTACAAAGTGCTAAGTCTGTCTCACACTGCGCATAGTGGTTTAGTGCACACTAAGAAATCCTCTCAAATGATAATACTTTACTCCTTGTAATAACATTTCCCATGCTCAATTAGCACTCTGCTGTAGTACCCACTGGTGGCTTCCCAAATTTTTTTTTTTTTTATTTTTTTTTTAGTTCTTGACTCATGGGGCCCCCCTGGCTCATTGGGCCCCTGACAGGAGTCACCCCTGTCACCCCCTGATGGTGGCCCTGGTTATGCCGATAGGGGTTTCCATCCCCAAAGACGTGGAAAAGCTCCCACCATCCCATAAAGAGATTGGCGTAACAGGGGGCAAACTTGGCCCCCATAGCAGTTCCACGTCTCTGGAGATAGAAACCCCCATCGAACATAAAAAAATTGTGAGACAGAAGATATTCAATGGAGTTTAACAAAAACTGTTTAGTTGCTGGGTTGAAGTTACTCTTATTATTTAGAAAGTAATCTATTGCCTGTAGTCCCTTGACGTGCGTGATCGAAGTATATAAAGAAGCCACATCCAACACTAGAAATCTATAATTAGATTTCCATTTCACCTTTTCCAATTTTAACAGTAAAGAGGTGGTGTCCTGTATAAAGCTGGGTAGTGACTTAACAATAGGTTGTAAAAAACTATCGACCAAATCTGAAAGGGGTTCATTCAAAGAGCTGATGCCAGCTATAATAGGACACCCAGGGGGGTTAACAATATCCTTGTGTATCTTGGGAAGATAATGATATATAGGAGTGACCCGATGTTCAGGAACCAACATATCTTTAGTGGCCTCAGTTATGATGTTGTTATATCTGGCATATGAAACTAGACCAACCAATTATTTCTTAAAATTAGATGTAGGGTTATCCTTTAACCTAATATATACTTCCCTATCCTTTAACTGGCTATTAGCTTCCTTAATGTAGTTGACCCTATCTAGGACCACCACATTACCCCCCTTATCAGAGGGTCTTATAGTGATGGTGTCATTTTGATTCAATTTATTTAAGGTGGCTCTTTCCTTAAAGGACAAATTCATTTTACTACATTTAGGTGTACTATTCAGTATCCTAAGTTTGTCCTCAACCACCTTTTGAAAAATCTCCACAGCACTAGATCTAGAATGTACAGGGTAAAACTCACTTTTTTTCTTAAATTTACTCAGATTGATATTACCTTCTGCTATCTGACCCTCAGTATCCACAGCATTATCGTTTAAAAGTTCCTGTAAATCAGTAACACAACAGATATCAGAAAAAGTCATATCATCTTGATTAACAGTATTCTCCATTTGTGTATTCAGCAAATTACTGGTTCCTTCCTGTGCCCACTCAGCATTAATAAAATGTTTATGCAAAATTAATTTGCGCACAAATTTATTAGTATCCACAATTGTGTTGAACAGATTAAAATGCTGAGAGGGGACAAAATTCAACCCTTTAGACAATACTCTTTGTTCCACTGCAGTGAGATGTTTCTTTGAGGTCTCTTCTACCCTCTCCTCTCTCTCTTTGTCTACAGTCTGTTTTTTTGCCTTTCCCCCTTTTGCCTCTATGTATGTTATCTTTTTTACTGCTGGGAGAGTCTCTCGCTGATCGTTTTTTGAGGCACTAGTAGATGGCATTTCTTGTGGGGTCTGTAGAACAGTGGGAATGGGTTCCTCAATATAGTTATCACCATCAGAAGACTCTATTTCATAGTCTGTATCAGTATCAGAGAAGGTGACCTGTTTTTTAGACTTATTCTTTTTATTTTTTTGCCATCTCCTTCTCTTTTTTGGGTCTCCATTTTCATAGGAATCCCATCTATAAACAGAGTGATGGTCATAATCATGTTTGTCCCTAAGAATTTTTCCAGACTTGAATTCCCAAAGCTCCTGACGAAAAGTTTGCATATTTTTTTCAAATTGTTTGTCATACAATTTAAACTCTGGATCTTTTTGAACTGCTTTTAGTTTTTCCTGTATCTCTTTGATCTCTAACAATAGATCTACCCTTTGTTTCTGTTTATATTTGATGAGTAGATCAATTAAAGCAAATGAGCATGTATCTAATATGATGTTCCATTTCGTCATAAAGTCAATGTCAATCACTCTGAAAGATGGAAACTTTCTGATACGTAATCCTCTAGGGATATGTTTGTTATTTTTGTATATAAGGAAAGTCTTAATGTCCAGTTCCAATTTTAAATCCCTTTTCCTCAGAGCGTCAATTTCATAAAAAAGGCTGTCAATGGTACAGGGAGTGCAGAATTATTAGGCAAGTTGTATTTTTGAGGATTAATTTTATTATTGAACAACAACCATGTTCTCAATGAACCCAAAAAACTCAATAATATCAAAGCTGAATATTTTTGGAAGTAGTTTTTAGTTTGCTTTTAGTTTTAGCTATTTTAGGGGGATATCTGTGTGTGCAGGTGACTATTACTGTGCATAATTATTAGGCAACTTAACAAAAAACAAATATATACCCATTTCAATTATTTATTTTTACCAGTGAAACCAATATAACATCTCAACATTCACAAATATACATTTCTGACATTCAAAAACAAAACAAAAACAAATCAGTGACCAATATAGCCACCTTTCTTTGCAAGGACACTCAAAAGCCTGCCATCCATGGATTCTGTCAGTGTTTTGATCTGTTCACCATCAACATTGCGTGCAGCAGCAACCACAGCCTCCCAGACACTGTTCAGAGAGGTGTACTGTTTTCCCTCCTTGTAAATCTCACATTTGATGATGGACCACAGGTTCTCAATGGGGTTCAGATCAGGTGAACAAGGAGGCCATGTCATTAGATTTTCTTCTTTTATACCCTTTCTTGCCAGCCACGCTGTGGAGTACTTGGACGCGTGTGATGGAGCATTGTCCTGCATGAAAATCATGTTTTTCTTGAAGGATGCAGACTTCTTCCTGTACCACTGCTTGAAGAAGGTGTCTTCCAGAAACTGGCAGTAGGACTGGGAGTTGAGCTTGACTCCATCCTCAACCCGAAAAGGCCCCACAAGCTCATCTTTGATGATACCAGCCCAAACCAGTACTCCACCTCCACCTTGCTGGCATCTGAGTCGGACTGGAGCTCTCTGCCCTTTACCAATCGAGCCACGGGCCCATCCATCTGGCCCATCAAGACTCACTCTCATTTCATCAGTCCATAAAACCTTAGAAAAATCAGTCTTGAGATATTTCTTGGCCCAGTCTTGACGTTTCAGCTTGTGTGTCTTGTTCAGTGGTGGTCGTCTTTCAGCCTTTCTTACCTTGGCCATGTCTCTGAGTATTGCACACCTTGTGCATTTGGGCACTCCAGTGATGTTGCAGCTCTGAAATATGGCCAAACTGGTGGCAAGTGGCATCTTGGCAGCTGCACGCTTGACTTTTCTCAGTTCATGGGCAGTTATTTTGCGCCTTCGTTTTTCCACATGCTTCTTGCGACCCTGTTGACTATTTTGAATGAAACGCTTGATTGTTCGATGATCACGCTTCAGAAGCTTTGCAATTTTAAGAGTGCTGCATCCCTCTGCAAGATATCTCACTATTTTTTACTTTTCTGAGCCTGTCAAGTCCTTCTTTTGACCCATTTTGCCAAAGGAAAGGAAGTTGCCTAATAATTATGCACACTTGATTTAGGGTGTTGATGTCATTAGACCACACCCCTTCTCATTACAGAGATGCACATCACCTAATATGCTTAATTGGTAGTAGGCTTTCGAGCCTATACAGCTTGGAGTAAGACAACATGCATGAAGAGGATGATGTGGTCAAAATACTCATTTGCCTAATAATTCTGCACTCCCTGTATATACCACTTCCTCCTCAATATTATATTGTGTGACAGTCTCTTCAAAATTAGTTAGGACATAAGACTCCTCTTCACTGTTATCCATATTCAGTTGGAAATTGGCGTGTATATAGATTTTAAATGGTCAAACGGTCAATTATAACAAAGTGCTGTGCAAAAGTGCAAATGTGCATATGTAGAAGCTTGCTGTACCAAAAACGTTTGGAAACATAAATTCAGTTGTAACCAAGTGCTGTGCAAAAGTGCAACTATGCATATGTAGAAGCTTGCAGTATCAAAAGCATTTAGGAACATAAACTAACCCACCTCATCTTCAGCCGATGTAACCCTGGTATGTACTGTCCTTCCATGTGAGGATCCTTCCAGAGAGGCAGCTACCGCTATTCGAACGGCAAAGTAGAGACACAAACAAACACACAAGCAGTGCGCTCTATCATGTCCTCACCGCATATGAACAGCACTTCCGGTATTTGGCACACAGGAGAGTGGGGATGACATCACAGTCACATGAACCAGTAGGGAACGGTAGCGTATCCCTCCTATACGCTAAACAAGTAAGAGATCCAAATACAAAAAGTAGTAGTTCCAATGCCGTTTAAGAGTAGAAAGTTCCTTTATTGTCATGCACATTAAAAACACCAACGAGCATTACCCTCTGCAGATCTTATCCATATGATATGGGAATGTCCCAAGATCAAATATTTTTGGTTTAAGCTAGAATATTGGATCAACCAAGTATTGAAAATCTCCCCTTTGAGACTAAATTTGGTCCACATAATTTTTCTATGGGAAGCCACAAAAGATCTCCTGCTACATAACAAAATAGTTAATATGATTATTTTAGTGGCAAGATATCTAATTTTCAAGAAATGGAAAGGAAGGGCGAGCCCCAGTATAAATGAGCTCAAAAATTGCTTAAAAAAGCAGTGCATGTTAGAACAAAAGGACACCAATATGAACGAGGAAGCAGATATTGAAGGTTTTTTTAAAAAATAGTCAGTATTTATTAAACCACTGTCGGGTAATGAGAAAGAATACTTGATCTATCCATTTAGGAATTCAGAGTTAGTACTATTGGGGATTTGGTAATCTCTCTTGCTCAAGATTAAATTTAACTGATTTTTTTTTCTTCTCTCACCCATGCACTCCCCCCATTTTTTCTCATGGTGGTGGCCCAGTTTCTTTTTTGGGCTGATAAGTATGGTCAGTAGGATTGGTCACCCTGAATTCCTGTTCTGGATGCAGGGTTACTAACAAAAAAGAGAGAAAGCAGAAAGAAAGGAAAGAGGAAGGAGGGAAGAGGGAAGGGAAAAGGAAAATGATGTAATCTGTGATAAGGATTAAAGGATGCAATATACAGGGCCAGGGATGGCACAGATAATGGCTTATAGGACAGTATCCCTTCAGTGATAAGTTAATTTCTAGTATTTAATTTTAAGATAGATTAAGCATAATTTAAGGAAAAGCATAGATGCATTTGTTTTCAATGTAATTCTATTATTTTTTTCCTTCTTTATTTCTTTACTTAAATATTGTGCATTTTGGAACACAAGAATGTAGACACGGCTGATTTGTAACATTTTTCTTAGGCCATTCAAAGTAAATGGTTAAGCTAACTAGTAGGGGGAGGGGTGTGGTTTTTCTTTTCCCTTTTTTTCTTTTTTTTTTTTTTCTTTTTTCTTTTCAAATTCTTTTTCTTTTCTTTAGAATGAAGGTCTATGTATAGAAAATTATCCATTTTCAGGTTGCTTAATTCTGGGACATTATATAGTATGATAGATTTTACATTAAGATAAATGGCCAAATGGTACAATTTTCTTTTCTCTTTACGATGCAAAAAATATTTGTAAGAAGGTACTATGAGCAATGTACTAGCAAAGTCTTGTATTAATGTTATGTTTCATATAAGTTTTTGTTTTTTGTTTTTCTTTCTGTCAATGAAAATGGATTTAAAAAAAAAAAAAAAAAAAAGGGTAGTATGAATAACAGTGACAGGGGGAAGGCTAAGGTACTAAACCAATGATTTTCTTCAGTATACACGAGAAGAACCAATGGGAGATAGTTTGAACATACAATCCCATACCATTAACTGGGTTATTTCTAGAGGATATCAAGAAAAAACTGGATAATATTAAGGTAAATAAAACTCCCGGCCCAAGTTTTATAATACTTTTGATAGATTGTGCAAGCGACTACAAACAGAATATGTAAAAGTGTTACACTAAAACCATTGAGCGGATATAACTGATATTCTTGGATTAAGTGTGTGTGTATATATACTATCACACGAGTTTCAGTTTGAATAACAAAGTTGATCTTATCTTATTATACTTATTTCAATTTCTATGAGTTCACTTAACTACTATATGCTATTCAGCACAAACATGCAAATATATTCTAGTCAGCATATAAGCAGAACTGTTTACAATATTTACGGTTAGATCTAGCAATTATCTGCAGACAAAATATGTTAAAGTGAGCGGTCATACGTAACTTTTATTTTTGGTTAAAGTGGGTACACACTATCACACAACCTATATTCTGTGTTATATGCTAACCTAATTATAATCTATCTTAACAACCATCTGCTACTAAGCAAACAACAGTGGCTGATATAATATCACCCAGACAGTGGTGTTGATCTAATTTCATTTTTGGTGCACCGCAGTATACAAGCGGGTTACATTATAAACAGTGGAGGCTCCTCCATTTGTGCACATTCGCACGTGAACCCCCAGCCAAGGGGCAAGAGGAAAAAAAAAGTAGCCAAAAAAAAAATATTTGTTTAATAAAATATAATTTTTCAAATAGCCTCATATGATCCTATCTGAAAAATTAATATTTTATTATTATCCCCCAGCAACAGTACTGCCCCCTGCAGCCTACTATGTCTGTCTCTGAGTCGTGTACTGCATTATTTACTTTTTACTTTTTACTGTACAGGAGGGAGCTAGGACCGGGCGGACACAACAGCATAGCAGCAGACAGTATTTTGGCTCTGCCTGACAACAGCTGACGTCACGCTTCTCATCTAGTCTCTCACTCCGTCTCCTCCTCCCAGCCCAGGCACTGCAGGCTGCTGTGTGTGCACACTCCCACAGGAGTCAGACTCAGGACACACCTAACTATCGCACGTGCGAATAGAGAGAGCCCCTATCCTGCACAGTGATCTATCCTTCACTGTGCAGGCGTAGCTCCTCCCAGACCCGTCACTGCCATAGAGCCTTGATCGCACAGGCTGAAGTGTGCGGTCAGCCTGTGCTCTGCCTATGCCTCCTCCCACTGCCTTACTAGCCTCACTGTGATACGCTGTTGCGTCCACGTGACGGCCCCCACAAGGCTCCTCCTCCTCAATGGCGCGAAAGTCTCATTGAGGAGATAGCCGTTGAGGAGAGCAGTCTTGTTTACTGTTGCTGGCTTAAATTTTCAAACCAAATCCCACATCGATCTCTATCTTCTTTATATAATTGTTGTAGGCAGCTTGGCACCAATTTGTTGCTGCACTTGGCTGCAATCTCCAGACATAGACGTCTGTGTGTTGTGTTGTTGTTATTACTGCATACTGCAGCTGAGTGCTGCCTGAGGGCTGAGCGCTGAGGCTGTCCTGAGTGACTGTCTGTGACTGTGAGAATAGTATACTAGATTAATTTATTAGATTATTAGACTCAGTCACTCTGAGATATAGTAGGCAGGGAGGGTAGGGAGAATTTGAAAGCCTAATATTTTTTGCTGCAGGCCTGCAGCTTATTAGTTATAGTTAAGTTAATAATAGTTTACTTTACAGACCAGTTGGTTGAAGACAGTTGGAGTTGGAGAGAGTGAGTCAGACAGTTTAAGTTTATTTAGACTAGAACAGTAGTCAGAGAGAGTAGACTTAGACTGTTAGACAGTGTCTAGTGTCACTGAAAAAAAAAAAGTAAATTTTTATATTTACTAAAAACAGATACAGAGAGACAGATTAGGAGTACTTAGGTAGTTCTTTAGTGGAGTAATTTGGGAATAATAAAATAAGATTTTTTAGCAGATAAATTAATGCAGATTCATTGCAATTAGAAGTTTTGCAAAATAAGTAAAAAGTTTTTATTTTTAAAAAAAAGCAGTTAACTGCTGTGCTGCCTGCTGATACTAGTTGTTGACCATTGACGGCTGTCACGGTTGCTTACCATTAATAAATTTAAGTATTTTAGCAGATTAATTAATTAGCAGATTTCAAATAGAAGTTTTGCAAAAAAAGTTAAAAGTTTTTTTTTTTAATAAAAGCAGTTAACTGCTGTGCTGCCTGCTGATACTAGTTGTTGACCGTTGACGGCTGTCACGGTTGCTTACCATTAATAAATTTAAGTATTTTAGCATATTAATTAATTAATTAGCAGATTGCAATTAGAAGTTTTGCAAAAAAATGTAAAAGTTTTTGTTTTAAAAAAAGCAGTTAACTGCTGTGCTGCCTTCAGTTGGAAATTGGCGTGTATATAGATTTTAAATGGTCAAACGGTCAATTATAACAAAGTGCTGTGCAAAAGTGCAAATGTGCATATGTAGAAGCTTGCTGTACCAAAAACGTTTGGAAACATAAATTCAGTTGTAACCAAGTGCTGTGCAAAAGTGCAACTATGCATATGTAGAAGCTTGCAGTATCAAAAGCATTTAGGAACATAAACTAACCCACCTCATCTTCAGCCGATGTAACCCTGGTATGTACTGTCCTTCCATGTGAGGATCCTTCCAGAGAGGCAGCTACCGCTATTCGAACGGCAAAGTAGAGACACAAACAAACACACAAGCAGTGCGCTCTATCATGTCCTCACCGCATATGAACAGCACTTCCGGTATTTGGCACACAGGAGAGTGGGGATGACATCACAGTCACATGAACCAGTAGGGAACGGTAGCGTATCCCTCCTATACGCTAAACAAGTAAGAGATCCAAATACAAAAAGTAGTAGTTCCAATGCCGTTTAAGAGTAGAAAGTTCCTTTATTGTCATGCACATTAAAAACACCAACGAGCATTACCCTCTGCAGATCTTATCCATATGATATGGGAATGTCCCAAGATCAAATATTTTTGGTTTAAGCTAGAATATTGGATCAACCAAGTATTGAAAATCTCCCCTTTGAGACTAAATTTGGTCCACATAATTTTTCTATGGGAAGCCACAAAAGATCTCCTGCTACATAACAAAATAGTTAATATGATTATTTTAGTGGCAAGATATCTAATTTTCAAGAAATGGAAAGGAAGGGCGAGCCCCAGTATAAATGAGCTCAAAAATTGCTTAAAAAAGCAGTGCATGTTAGAACAAAAGGACACCAATATGAATGAGGAAGCAGATATTGAAGGTTTTTTTAAAAAATAGTCAGTATTTATTAAACCACTGTCGGGTAATGAGAAAGAATACTTGATCTATCCATTTAGGAATTCAGAGTTAGTACTATTGGGGATTTGGTAATCTCTCTTGCTCAAGATTAAATTTAACTGATTTTTTTTTCTTCTCTCACCCACGCACTCCCCCCATTTTTTCTCATGGTGGTGGCCCAGTTTCTTTTTTGGGCTGATAAGTATGGTCAGTAGGATTGGTCACCCTGAATTCCTGTTCTGGATGCAGGGTTACTAACAAAAAAAGAGAGAAAGCAGAAAGAAAGGAAAGAGGAAGGAGGGAAGAGGGAAGGGAAAAGGAAAATGATGTAATCTGTGATAAGGATTAAAGGATGCAATATACAGGGCCAGGGATGGCACAGATAATGGCTTATAGGACAGTATCCCTTCAGTGATAAGTTAATTTCTAGTATTTAATTTTAAGATAGATTAAGCATAATTTAAGGAAAAGCATAGATGCATTTGTTTTCAATGTAATTCTATTATTTTTTTCCTTCTTTATTTCTTTACTTAAATATTGTGCATTTTGGAACACAAGAATGTAGACACGGCTGATTTGTAACATTTTGCTTAGGCCATTCAAAGTAAATGGTTAAGCTAACTAGTAGGGGGAGGGGTGTGGTTTTTCTTTTCCCTTTTTTTCTTTTTTTTTTTTTTCTTTTTTCTTTTCAAATTCTTTTTATTTTCTTTAGAATGAAGGTCTATGTATAGAAAATTATCCATTTTCAGGTTGCTTAATTCTGGGACATTATATAGTATGATAGATTTTACATTAAGATAAATGGCCAAATGGTACAATTTTCTTTTCTCTTTACGATGCAAAAAATATTTGTAAGAAGGTACTATGAGCAATGTACTAGCAAAGTCTTGTATTAATGTTATGTTTCATATAAGTTTTTGTTTTTTGTTTTTCTTTCTGTCAATGAAAATGGATTTAAAAAAAAAAAAAAAAAAAGGGTAGTATGAATAACAGTGACAGGGGGAAGGCTAAGGTACTAAACCAATGATTTTCTTCAGTATACACGAGAAGAACCAATGGGAGATAGTTTGAACATACAATCCCATACCATTAACTGGGTTATTTCTAGAGGATATCAAGAAAAAACTGGATAATATTAAGGTAAATAAAACTCCCGGCCCAAGTTTTATAATACTTTTGATAGATTGTGCAAGCGACTACAAACAGAATATGTAAAAGTGTTACACTAAAACCATTGAGCGGATATAACTGATATTCTTGGATTAAGTGTGTGTGTATATATACTATCACATGAGTTTCAGTTTGAATAACAAAGTTGATCTTATCTTATTATACTTATTTCAATTTCTATGAGTTCACTTAACTACTATATGCTATTCAGCACAAACATGCAAATATATTCTAGTCAGCATATAAGCAGAACTGTTTACAATATTTACGGTTAGATCTAGCAATTATCTGCAGACAAAATATGTTAAAGTGAGCGGTCATACGTAACTTTTATTTTTGGTTAAAGTGGGTACACACTATCACACAACCTATATTCTGTGTTATATGCTAACCTAATTATAATCTATCTTAACAACCATCTGCTACTAAGCAAACAACAGTGGCTGATATAATATCACCCAGACAGTGGTGTTGATCTAATTTCATTTTTGGTGCACCGCAGTATACAAGCGGGTTACATTATAAACAGTGGAGGCTCCTCCATTTGTGCACATTCGCACGTGAACCCCCAGCCAGGGGGCAAGAGGAAAAAAGAAGTAGCCAAAAAAAAAAATATTTGTTTAATAAAATATAATTTTTCAAATAGCCTCATATGATCCTATCTGAAAAATTAATATTTTATTATTATCCCCCAGCAACAGTACTGCCCCCTGCAGCCTACTATGTCTGTCTCTGAGTCGTGTACTGCATTATTTACTTTTTACTTTTTACTGTACAGGAGGGAGCTAGGACCGGGCGGACACAACAGCATAGCAGCAGACAGTATTTTGGCTCTGCCTGACAACAGCTGACGTCACGCTTCTCATCTAGTCTCTCACTCCGTCTCCTCCTCCCAGCCCAGGCACTGCAGGCTGCTGTGTGTGCACACTCCCACAGGAGTCAGACTCAGGACACACCTAACTATCGCACGTGCGAATAGAGAGAGCCCCTATCCTGCACAGTGATCTATCCTTCACTGTGCAGGCGTAGCTCCTCCCAGACCCGTCACTGCCATAGAGCCTTGATCGCACAGGCTGAAGTGTGCGGTCAGCCTGTGCTCTGCCTATGCCTCCTCCCACTGCCTTACTAGCCTCACTGTGATACGCTGTTGCGTCCACGTGACGGCCCCCACAAGGCTCCTCCTCCTCAATGGCGCGAAAGTCTCATTGAGGAGATAGCCGTTGAGGAGAGCAGTCTTGTTTACTGTTGCTGGCTTAAATTTTCAAACCAAATCCCACATCGATCTCTATCTTCTTTATATAATTGTTGTAGGCAGCTTGGCACCAATTTGTTGCTGCACTTGGCTGCAATCTCCAGACATAGACGTCTGTGTGTTGTGTTGTTGTTATTACTGCATACTGCAGCTGAGTACTGCCTGAGGGCTGAGCGCTGAGGCTGTCCTGAGTGACTGTCTGTGACTGTGAGAATAGTATACTAGATTAATTTATTAGATTATTAGACTCAGTCACTCTGAGATATAGTAGGCAGGGAGGGTAGGGAGAATTTGAAAGCCTAATATTTTTTGCTGCAGGCCTGCAGCTTATTAGTTATAGTTAAGTTAATAATAGTTTACTTTACAGACCAGTTGGTTGAAGACAGTTGGAGTTGGAGAGAGTGAGTCAGACAGTTTAAGTTTATTTAGACTAGAACAGTAGTCAGAGAGAGTAGACTTAGACTGTTAGACAGTGTCTAGTGTCACTGAAAAAAAAAAGTTAATTTTTATATTTACTAAAAACAGATACAGACAGACAGATTAGGAGTACTTAGGTAGTTCTTTAGTGGAGTAATTTGGGAATAATAAAATAAGATTTTTTTTAGCAGATAAATTAATGCAGATTCATTGCAATTAGAAGTTTTGCAAAATAAGTAAAAAGTTTTTATTTTTAAAAAAAAGCAGTTAACTGCTGTGCTGCCTGCTGATACTAGTTGTTGACCGTTGACGGCTGTCACGGTTGCTTACCATTAATAAATTGAAGTATTTTAGCAGATTAATTAATTAGCAGATTTCAAATAGAAGTTTTGCAAAAAAAGTTAAAAGTTTTTTTTTAAAAAAAGCAGTTAACTGCTGTGCTGCCTGCTGATACTAGTTGTTGACCGTTGACCGCTGTCACAGTTGCTTACCATTAATAAATTTAACTATTTTAGCAGATTAATTAATTAGCAGATTGCAAATAGAAGTTTTGCAAAAAAAGGTAAAAGTTTTTGTTTAAAAAAAACCAGTTAACTGCTGTGCTGCCTGCTGATACTAGTTGTTGACCGTTGACGGCTGTCACGGTTGCTTACTTACCTACAAGTTATATATTAGATAAGAACTGCAAAACTATTAAACTATTACTTCAAGTTGAGTTGTATATTTTCTAACAGCTGGTCAGCTGCAGAGCTACCTACCTACAAGTTATATATTACATAACAACCGCCAAACTATTAAACTGTTACTTTAAGTCGAGTTGCATATTTTCTAACAGCTAGCTGCAGAGCTACCTACCTACGAGTTATATATTACATAACAACCGCCAAACTATTAAACTATTACTATTGAGTTGTATATTTTCTAAAAGCTGCAGAGCAGCAGAGCTACCTACCTACAAGTTATATATTAGATAACAACTGCCAAACTATTAAACTATTACTTGAAGTTGAGTTGTATATTTTCTAACAGTTGCAGAGCTACCTACCTACAAGTTATATATTAGATAACAACCGCCAAACTATTAAACTATTACTTCAAGTTGAGTTGTATATTTTCTAACAGCTGCATTCTGCAGATCTACCTACCTACAAGTTATATATTACATAACAACCGCCAAACTATTAAACTATTACTTCAAGTTGAGTTGTATATTTTCTAACAGCTGCAGTCTGCAGAGCTACCTACCTACAAGTTATATATTACATAACAACCGCCAAACTATTAAACTATTACTTCAAGTTGAGTTGTATATTTTCTAACAGTTGGTCAGCTGCAGAGCTACCTACCTACAAGTTATATATTACAGAACAACCGCCAAACTATTAAACTATTACTTTAAGTAGAGTTGTATATTTTCTAACAGCTGCAGAGCTACCTACCTACAAGTTATATATTAGATAAGAGCAAAGGACTGTTCTTTGTGTGTAAACTAACAGTTAAGATGGCACTTAGTAAAATTAGTGTGTCTTAGCTAAAGCAATTGCATTTTTCAACGTTGCCCATTTAAAGAAAAATGGAAATTAAAATGCTCAGGCCAACACCTATGCTTAACCTTACCCAGGTGACAAAATGTAAAACTAGAGATTACAAAAGAGAATTCAAACCCGAGGTTTATGATAAATATCCATGGATTTGTGGTTGTGAATTATCTAACAGGCTCTTTTGTTTTTATTGTCTCCTGTTTGCAAAACAAAGTGGGGATTCAAGCTGGGTGAGTTATGGTGTCGCCGATTTATCACATTTAAGTAAAAAAAACCAATAAACATAATTGCTCCCAATCACATTTAAACTCCACATTAGAGTTTAATTTGCTAGGAAGGGTTGATATTCGGCAACAACTTGACAGTGCATATCGTTTGAATATTAAAAGACATAATGAGCAAGTAACAAAAAATCGCTATGTTCTTTCCAAAATAATTAATTGTATTTTATTTTGCGGCGCATTTGAGCTTGCACTTCGAGGACATGATGAACGTGATGATTCATTAAATCCAGGCATTTTCAGAGGTCTTATAAACTTCTCAGCAGAGCTTGATGCATCTCTAAAAGAACATCTCGCTAGTGCCACTGTTTTTAAAGGAACGTCAAAAGAAATTCAAAACGATTTATTAGACTGTATGCTTACTGTTTGCCAGAACCAAATAAAGAAGGAAATCTCAAATGCAAGTTTTGTAGCAGTGATAGCAGATGAAACTACTGATGTTTCATCTGCCTTCCAATTGGTTGTTGTTTTTAGATACATTATAGGTAACGGACAACCGGTTGAGAGATTCTGGGAATTCACTAATCCAGCTGGACATGATGCAGAATCTTTAGCTACGTGTATTCAAGCTACTTTGGAAAAAGTTATAGACAACCCAGAGAAACTGATATCGCAGAGTTACGACGGTGCAAGCGTGATGAGTGGTCAGCATGCAGGTGTTCAGGCTATAATTAAACGTACCTACAAGAATGCACATTTTGTGCATTGCTATGCACATCAGCTCAATTTAATTGTCAGCCAAGCAAGTAGTCAAAATCAACAAGTTTGAGTATTTTTTTCAAATCTAAGTGACATTACTAACTTTTTTAGTAACTCGCCACAAAGGATAGCTATTCTAGATGAAACTGTTAGAAGAAGGATACCTCATGGTTCAGCCACCAGGTGGAATTTCAAGAGTCGAACCGTCAATACAGTTTTTGAAAACAGGGAACAGTTAATTGAATGCATGGAAAAAATAGAGTCAACATCGAAAAAAGAAATAGCTATAAATCAAGCAGGGGCTATTCGGCGTATGTTACAAGACTCGGTATTCGTGTTTTGGCTTACAGTTTTTCACAATATTATGCCACATATAGATGTGTTATACAACCAACTTCAGAAAACACAAACAGATGCGGCACTTATTCGAAAACATATTAACACTTTCCAGCAGACAATGGAAAACGAAAGGAATAGAATGGACACAGTGACCATGACGATATCAGAAACAGATGAAACATCTAGGAAAAGGAAGAGAGAAAATATTCACATTGCTCAGACTGTGGCAGCTAAAGAGATATGCGATGTTATCACAAATTAAGTAAAAGATAGATTTTCTTTTATAACTCACTACTCGGCTGTTTCTCTCCTCCAAGCGGAAAAATTTGCGGATTACGAGAAAATTTTTCCAAATCAGCTTCTTGAACAAACATCAGCGGTTTATCACACATTACAGAAAGATCGCCTGAAAACTGAACTAGGAGTAATTTACAGAAGACCAGATTTCCGAAATATGAATGGTGCCATCAGTCTTCTACAGTTTGTAATAGAAAATAACTTGGACAGTACTTTCTCTGAGACCTACAAACTGTTGCAAATTATTTCGACTATTCCCGTGACAACTGCTGAGGCTGAGAGATGTTTCTCAACTTTAAAATGAGTTAAGACATTTCTAAGGAGCACCATGACTGAGGAAAGACTGACTGCTCTAGCCATGCTCACAATTGAAAAACAATTTATCAATGACATGCCTACATTCACCAAAAATGTTATTGATTTATTTGCCTCAAAAAAAGACAGGCGGATTGACTTAATTTACAAAAATTGTACTTGAGTTATCAACATTCTGTTTTAATCTTTACAGTTGAAGTTAATTATTAAGCACTAGTGTAATAGAAATAATCTTCTTTTGTAGAAAGTAAAATGTTGGTGTATTTATATAAATGTTGCCACGGCCTTTGGCTGCATTGCCTAATATCGAACACTGGGGGCTAGGGCAACAATAATTGAGATGTGGTTTTATTTCTCTATAAAGTGGAAGGTTCTTTAAATCCAGGAATATATATATTTTCATAAATGTACATTCAAGATACTTATTATTTTGCAGCTTTGATTAATCATTTGGTTAATATATATGTTATTATATAATTTAACTGAGCATGTATATTTTAAGACTAGACATGAGTATACTGAAGAGTATGGATTCTTGTATATTAATGTAAATATTAGACATGGTCATAATATTAAATATTATAAATATATATATAAATATATATATATATATATACTTACTACTGATAATATCTTAAGAGATTATTGGCTAGATTTAGAGTTTTGTTGGTAAGGACCCGCCTATCTAACGCTGGCTTTTTTCTGGCCGCACCTAGCTGCGTTAGGCTCCAAAAAAGGAGCATAGAGCATATTTAACGCAACTTCAACTCTTGATACCAGAGTTGCTTACGGACGCGGCCAGCCTCAAAAACGTGCTCGTGCACGATTCCCCCATAGGAAACAATGGGGCTGTTTGAGCTGAAAAAAAACCTAACACCTGCAAAAAAGCCGCGTTCAGCTCCTAACGCAGCCCCATTGTTTCCTATGGGGAAACACTTCCTACGTCTGCACCTAACACTCTAACATGTACCCCGAGTCTAAACACCCCTAACCTTACACTTATTAACCCCTATTCTGCCGCCCCCGCTATCGCTGACCCCTGTATATTATTTTTAACCCCTAATCTGCCGCTCCGTAAACCGCCGCTACTTACATTATCCCTATGTACCCCTAATCTGCTGCCCCTAACACCGCCGACCCTATATTATATTTATTAACCCCTAATCTGCCCCCCACAACGTCGCCTCCACCTGCCTACACTTATTAACCCCTAATCTGCTGAGCGGACCGCACCACTATTATTATAAAGTTATTAACCCCTAATCCGCCTCACTAACCCTATAATAAATAGTATTAACCCCTAATCTGCCCTCCCTAACATCTGCCGACTGGAGCTCACCGCTATTCTAATAAATGTATTAACCCCTAAAGCTAGGTCTAACCCTAACACTAACACCCCCCTAAATTAAATATAATTTTAATCTAACGAAATTAATTAACTCTTCTTAAATAAATTATTCCTATTTAAAGCTAAATACTTACCTGTAAAATAAATCCTAATATAGCTACAATATAAATTATAATTATATTATAGCTATTTTAGGATTAATATTTATTTTACAGGTAACTTTGTATTTATTTTAACCAGGTACAATAGCTATTAAATAGTTCAGAACTATTTAATAGCTAAAATAGTTAAAATAATTACAAATTTACCTGTAAAATAAATCCTAACCTAAGTTACAATTAAACCTAACACTACACTATCAATAAATTCATTAAATAAAATACCTATAATTATCTACAATTAAACCTAACACTACACTATCAATAAATAAATTAAATACAATTCCTACAAATAAATACAATGAAATAAACTAACTAAATTACAAAAAATAAAAAAGAACTAAGTTACAAAAAATAAAAAAATATTTACAAACATTAGAAAAATATTACAACAATTTTAAACTAATTACACCTACTCTAAGCCCCCTAATAAAATAACAAAGCCCCCCAAAATAAAAAAATGCCCTACCCTATTCTAAATTACTAAAGTTCAAAGCTCTTTTACCTTACCAGCCCTGAACAGGGCCCTTTGCGGGGCATGCCCCAAGAAGTTCAGCTCTTTTGCCTGTAAAAAAAAACATACAATACCCCCCCCAACATTACAACCCACCACCCACATACCCCTAATCTAACCCAAACCCCCTTAAATAAACCTAACACTAAGCCCCTGAAGATCTTCCTACCTTATCTTCACCATACCAGGTTCACCGATCGATCCAGAAGAGCTCCTCCGATGTCCTGATCCAAGCCCAAGCGGGGGGCTGAAGAGGTCCATGATCCGGCTGAAGTCATCATCCAAGCGGGAGCTGAAGAGGTCCATGATCCGGCTGAAGTCTTCATCCAAGCGGGAGCTGAAGAGGTCCATGATCCGGATGAAGTCTTCTATCAATGGCATCTTCAATCTTCTTTCTTCGGGAGCCATCATCTTCCATCCGACGCGGAACATCCTCTTCTCCCGACGCCTACTAGCCTAATGACGGTTCCTTTAAATGACGTCATCCAAGATGGCGTCCCTCGAATTCCGATTGGCTGATAGGATTCTATCAGCCAATCGGAATTAAGGTAGGAATATTCTGATTGGCTGATGGAATCAGCCAATCAGAATCAAGTTCAATCCGATTGGCTGATTCAATCAGCCAATCAGACTGAGCTCGCATTCTATTGGCTGTTCCGATTAGGGGTTAATAACTTTATTATAATAGCGGTGCGGTCCGGTATGCAGATTAGGGGTTAATAAGTGTAGGCAGGTGGAGGCGACGTTGAGGGCGGCAGATTAGGGGTTAATAAATATAATATAGGGGTCAGCGGTGTTAGGGGCAGCAGATTAGGGGTACATATCTATAATGTAGGTGGCGGCGCTTTGCGGTTGGCAGATTAGGGGTTAATTATTGTAGGTAGCTGGCGGCGACGTTGTGGGGGGCAGGTTAGGGGTTAATAAATATAATATAGGGGTCGGCGGTGTTAGGGGCAGCAGATTAGGGGTACATAAGTATAACGTAGGTGGCGGTCGGCAGATCAGGGGTTAAAAATTTTTAATTGAGTGGCGGCGATGTGGGGGGACCTCGTTTTAGGGGTACATAGGTAGTTTATGGGTGTTAGTGTACTTTAGAGCACAGTAGTTAAGAGTTTTATGAACCGGCGTTAGCCCAGAAAGCTCTTAACTACTGACTTTTTTCTGCGGTTGGAGATTTGTCGTTAGATTTCTAACGCTCACTTCAGCCACGACTCTAAATACCGGTAAGATAGGATACGCAAATGACGTAAGGGGATCTGCGGTATGGAAAAGTCGCGGCTGAAAAGTGAGCGTTAGACCCTTTTTTGACTGACTCCAAATACCGGCTGTAGCCTAAAACCAACGTTAGGAGCCTCTAACGCTGGTTTTCACGGCTACCGCCAAACTCCAAATCTAGGCCTAACTTAATAGTCATTTTGCAAACAGGATCTTGTTTTTATTGTCTCCTGTTTGAAAAACAAAGTGGTGATTCAAGTTGGGTGAGTTATCGTGTCGCCGATTTATCACATTTAACTCCAAAAATATAAATAATTGCTACCAATCACATTTATACTCCCCATTAGAGTTTAATTTGCTATGAAGGATTGATATTCACCAACAACTTGTCAGTGCATATTGTTTGAATGTTAAAAAACACAATGATCAAGTAACCACAAATCGTTATGTTCCTTCCAAAATTATGAATTGTATTCTATTTTCCGGCGCATTTGAGCTTTCACTTCGAGGACATGATGAACGCGATGATTCATTACATATTGGGAGACTTAAAAGGATTGTAATTTAATACTTAGTATGATAATAATAATCAGCTATACTATTAACTATTTGAAATCAATTGATTAATCATTTCATATTCTGATATTACATTGCATTTAATTAGAATTCTGTAGTGATTAATTTATTGTAACGATATTTATATTTCCTTATTATCCCACTTTAATATAAATATATTCCATATTTGAAGTCATTGCTTAATAAAGTATAGGAGTATATAAAACTATATGAAAATTAGGTACAAGTCATTTCATATGAAATTTTGTCTTCTATATGCTTGCATCGATTCTGACCTAGAAAACCTTTCCAGACGTATATGTGGATTCACACCTTCAAAAGTATTGTTAGTCTCATCAATTGTATATCATACAAGGGATAATTACTTACTTTCCTGAAGATTGAGCATATCTGAACTAAAGTACAGAATTGTTTCTCTGTCACCCCAGAGAGGTAACATGGTTATCTTGTTTGTAGAAATCTAATCTCATTAAGCGATGAAGTAAAGAATCTTTTGAAGCTTAAACTTTAACAAATGGTCCCTTTGTATATTTTTTAGATATCGTGCCTGTGAGCTGTATTGGAGCATAGTATTTATATATAATTGATGTTACATTTCATAAAAATATATTTCATATCTGAGTACATTACTTTAATACAGTTTGAGTGCATGAAATCATATACAGTTGTATGCAAAAGTTTAGGCACCTCTGACAATTTCCATGATTTTCAGTTATAAATAATTGGCTGTTTGGATCAGTAATTTCATTTTGATCTATCAAATAAATGAAGGACACAGTAAAAATTCAGTAGTGAAATTAGGTTTATTGGATTAACAGAAAATGTGCAATATGCATCAAAACAAAATTAGACAGGTGCATACATTTGTGCACCCTTGTTATTTTGTTGCTTTGAATACCTGTAACTACCTAGCACTGATTAATTGGAAGAAAAAATTGGTTTGGTGAGCCCATTAAGCCTTAAACTTCATAGACAGGTGTATCCAATCATGAGAAAAGGTTTTCAGGTGGCCAATTGCAAGTTGTTCTCTATGACTCTCCTCTGAAGAGTGGCAACATGGGGGCCACAAAACAACTCTCAAATTACCTAAAAACAAAGATTGTTCAACATCATGGTTTAGAGGAAGGCTACAAAAAGCTATTGCATAGATTTAAGATGTCAGTGTCCACTGTGAGGAACATAGTCAGCATGGTGAGGATATGGAAGACCACAGGCACAGTTCTTGTTAAGGCCAGAAGTGGCAGGCCAAGTAAAATATAGGATAGTCAAAGGATGATAAGAACGGTCAAAAACAGCCCACAGACCACCTCCAAAGACCTGTACTACTGGGAATATTGTTGAGGGTCTCATGGATTCCACTCAATATCAGCAGATACTTGAGAATAATGTTGAGGAATCAGTCACAAACTTCAGTTGAAGTTACCCCCAGGCCGGGGCTGGATATTTCAAGAAGACGATGACCAAAAACACTGCTGGTTCAAATGGTTGGGGCCATTTCATGGGCGTGACTTTCGCAAAGGGGTGTGGCTTTTAAAAATGGGTGTGGCTTGTCAAAAAGGGTGTGTTTTTTCAAAGGGGCATGGCTTTCTAAAAGGGGCAGGGTCTTGTGCACCCCCATCCTAAAAATTCACCAGCCGCCACTGATTATAAATAGTATTGGCTCTAAGCTGTATAAAAAATTTTTCACTTGGCTTATAGTGATGCGGACTGTTACTACAATGCAGACCTATAATCATTATGAATAATGATATTTATTGGGTCAATCTAGATGGGAATTAACTCTGTCTGAGCCTGCATTGTTGCTCTGATACCTTGGTACAATTCAATCAGAGTATTTTATCCGCAGTTGCTCCTCAAACTGTACTATGAAGGTTATAGCAGCCACATCTAGCTATGCCAATCAGCATTTGTTGCTTTGATCAAATGATAGGCTCCTAAGTGTGTTTTTAACTTGGTATTTTCCTATTTTATCTTGTGTGTATTTGAATTAATAAACGCTATATTTTAACAAATCCTGAGTTGAATGATCCATTAGAGATTCAATTTGCTCCCCTTGGTGATTCTGTAGCTGCAAAAGCTATAAAGTAAAAGTAATTTACTATTTTGATATTCTCCATTAACCCCTTGAGTGCTACCCATGTAGTCTTTTGTTCAAAAGTTGGTTCCTTCGCCTCTCTTGAATATTTTTGTGAATTTAACCCACTACATAGCACCTACATACACCTAATTTAATCTATGTGATACAGTTGAATTATAATTTGGGGAAATACAGTGGGGATTTTGGGGTAAACTATTAATTGCTGTAGTTTCATTGGTGCCTCCTTTGTCTTTCAAATAGTATGATTAACAGTGACAGGGAGAAGGCCGAGGTACTAAACCAATTATTTTCTTCAGTATACACGAGAGGAACCAATGGGAGATAGTTTGAAACAAACTAGAACATACAATCCCATACCATTAACTGTGTTATTTCTAGAGGATATCAAGAAAAAATGGATAATATTAAGGTAAATAAAACTCCAGGCCCAGATGGAATATACCCAAGGGTTTGTACTGGAATTTAGCACTATTATAGACAAATCTCTACTCTGAATTTTCAAGACTCATTATCCTCAGACATAGTTCCACAGAACTGGCATAAAGCTGATGCAGTTCCACTTTTTGAAAAGGGAAGCAGGGCTGATCCAGGAAGCTATAGACCAGTTAGTCTGACATCAATTGTGGGGAAGATACTTGAAGTGATTATATTGATGAGTATATTCGTGTAAACAAGATTATGAGTTCAAATCAGCATGGTGTAATGAGAAATAGATCACGTCAAACTAAATCTAATTATTTTCTACAGGGAAGTGAGTAAAAATATAGATAAAGGGGAATCAGTTGACGTGATATATTTAGATTTTGCAAAGGCGTTTGATACAATGCCACATGAGAGATAAATGTTCTTAATTAAGGAACTGGGAATAGCTGAAAATGTTATCTCATAGATAAATAACTGGATAAAAGACAGGGAGCAACGAGTAGTAGTAAACGGTTCATACTCAGATTGGAAAAAAGGTAATCAGTGGAGTCCCCCAGGGATCGTTACTGGGCCCTGTTCTTTTTAATATTTTTATTAATGACTATTTTTTCACATGATACAAAGTTGTGTAAGATCATTAGGTCAGGGCAGAATGAACTTGCTTTACAAGGGGATCTACAAATTAGAACAATGGGCAGGTAAATGGAAAATGAGATTTAATACTGGAAAATGCAAGGTTCTAAATTTTGGAAGTAAAAATAAGCAGGCAATCTATTATTTAAATGGTACTAGGCTTAGCCAAACAGAGGAGGAAAGGGATTTGGGAGTAGTAATAGATAACAAGCTAAAGATGGCTGCACAGAAATGTGCAAAAGAGTCATTGATGCAAGGGAGGAAAGTTTAGATCTGTCACTATATAAATCCCTGGTAAGACCTCACCTTGAGTATGAAGTGCAGTTCTGGGGACCGATCTCAAAAAAAGGCATTGCAGACTTGGAAAAAGCTCAGAGAAGGGCCACAAATCTAATAAGGGGAATGGAGAATTTAAGCTACGAGGAGAGGTAAGCTAAACTGGGTCTGTTTTCTGTAGAAAAAAGTCGCTTGAGAGGTAACATGATTATTTTATATAAATATATTCAAGAGGGCAGAGCTTGCTGGCAAAGAGAACAGACGTATGCTCCTGGAGCTCCTCTGTTATTTTAGCACAAAAACGAGATAAAATTTAATTGAGTACAATTTAACTTGATCAAAAGCTCAGGGAGTAGAGGCATTAACACCTCATAGACCTTTAAGGACCAGAAACCTGAGAAGAACTGATTCGGGAGCTACCCTGTCAATACAGCGCCTTTACCATCTACTAAACAAGCTCACCAAGGGCCTTACAAAAGGGGGACGTGTGACTTTGTCCCTGCGGATACGGAACTCTAGAAGATCACCACAGTGGGAGGAATTAGCCGACTCGATCATCCACGGGGCTTCCGCTCCTTTCAAAGTTCTACAGACCGCATTATCAATCGGTGATCGTTGCGGCTGGGAAACTTACCTTAACATCAGCAGACGCACCTGGGAAACGAACCGGATGTGAAGCTATCATCTTAGAAGAGGTGAAAGGCTAATTGGGGTCCCCAGCAGTCACTGGTGCGAATCGCCATTTTAAAAGAATTGCAGGCCTACGGTAGTAAAAGAGAGGCGCAATTATATCGTGGCTTTAACATCTGACCCAGATTACTCAGGATAACTGTAAGTTGCCCATACCTTCTTTGAGGCAGAGGATCTCTCCAATAAAACCACCTATTATCTTGGGTTACCCCTGTGGCTTGTCAGTCGAACGGCTGGGACTTAAAATTTAGTAGCTATAAGTTTTTTCTTCTCTCAAAAAAACAGACAACGCTCATAACAGCATTTATTATTGCATGTGTATTATTGTTATGGTGGCCTAATTAATTAACCTAATGCAGCAGCTTAAATACTACTTGGCATCTCCTTCCTTGTGACCAGCACAGACTACTATGTATTTAACCTTTATATTCCCTCTTTCAGAGGACAACCTTAAGCTACCAAAATTGTCAGCCTGAAATCTAGAGAAAATGTATACCTGAGGAGGTCTTTAATGTAATAGAGTGACATATAGCTATGTGAGGATAATCTCCTTTTAATTTTCTTTGCATCACTGCGTGGCATTCGGTGAATTAATGCAAAGCTCTATATACTTCAATCCTGTTGAAACTTAAAGATATATACACACGAGCAGAAGAGATAGATCAGCTAAGAGGGGATTACCTACCATACGAAGAAATCTTTTTACAGCAAAGGAGTAGTAGAGGGTGATCAACTCCATTGTTCCTATAACTATATGTCCAACTACTAGGCTATTTCATCTTAATCTCATAATAAGTTAGTAGGCCTATCCAGCAATGTCTTCTAGAAGACCAGCAAAAGGGGATAAAACTTCCAAATTAACTAATATGAATACCTTCTTTAAAGATTCTCAAACTCAAAAAACACAGAATTCTGCAGATGCAGGTTCTTGTTCCAAGATAAAGACAAGATTTTGCAAGCTGTCAAGAAAAATCTGACATTTAAGTTCCAGGGAAATGTAGTGCAGTTTTTCCAAGACCTCATTCTTTGAACCTTGCAACGCAGAAACGCCCTGAGACCCCTCACCTTACTTCTACATAAACATCAAATTCCATATAAATGGGGTTTTCAGTTTGCTCTTTATATTAATAAGGTCGCTAAAATAATTACCATCAGTGAGCAGGATGACATTACAGAGGTCTGCAAAATTTGGGGTCTGGAGACGCCAATACTTCCATCACCAACTCCTACAACATCCCCATCGTTACCCTCAAAGATGAAATCACACTCTTCAACATCTAGATGGTCCAAAGTTAATCGCAAGAAACAAAATACCTGAAAGCCAAAACAGCTAGAATGCCATGCACTCTCTAGCTGGCAAATTTTCACTCAGTGAACGCGACCTAACTGCACTGGGACACATACTTTGAGTATCCTTTTATGGTATTGAGTTCTGTTTCCATACAGATGTTTGATTGCTTGTTTTCAATGTAATTAGATGATATGGATAATCTGTATTGTTGTATTAGTTATAATATATCGGTTTACAATGCCATGGACATGAGATACCACTTTAGGGCTTCAAGTATATTGTTTGTCATTTTTATGTGTTAGCGGCACATTCATATAAGTTTTATATTTTTACTAAATGTTAAAAAAGAATCCAACAGTTGGGTTCCTATTTTTTTTTACATATGTTTTGTTTTATGTTTACAATTTATATTACTATGTTTTATTCTATTGTTCATTTAAGGATGTTGGGACTCTGGGAAACCCACCCTTGGAACTCAGGTATTTTGATACTTACATGGCTACATGCTACATAAATAGAGGTATATTTTCCTCACAATCAGCAACATTTGCTAACCCCATCTTAACAGAAAAATGACAAACACGCTAAACATTGTTTCCCATAACGTTAGGGGACTGAATACTGATATTAAACGTCGAATTGCCATTAATCAATACAATGCTCTTGGAGCATATATATTGTTTTTACAATTAACCAATTTTATTAAGGCTCAAATTTCCCGTTATTGGGCTAGATGCTATACTAAACATTACCATGCTACAGCTGATACTAAAAAAAGAGGAGATTCCATTCTCATTCACTCCTCGATTAATTTTATTCATGAATCCTCAATAGCGGACGTAGAGGGTAGATACCTTATATTAAAAGGCCAACTTAACAATACAGATATAACTCTCTGCAACATATTTGCCTCTAATGAGAACCAGCACACATTTTTTTAAATATCGCACAATGTTCACAGTCTAAAATAATTTTAGCAGGAGATTTCAACACCCCCATGTCCATGCTGAAAGCAAAAATTAACCAACCTCTCTCTAATAAAGACCAAAGACATAATCGCATGATTAAATCTATTTAGGACTCCCTTTCATCTCACACTTTTATTGACACCTGGGTCACATAAAAATGGAATTACAACAGACACTACATTTTACTCTGTGGCACATAAGACTTGTGTAAGGCTTGATTATATATACGAAAGCCAGATACTACAACCAGCCCTCATTTCCTCCTCCATACACACTTGTGTCTGGTTGGACCACTCTATAGTATCTCATCAACTACAGGGCGTCTGCGACTATAACAGAACTAGATCGTGGACCTATGACTCAACAGTCCATAAAGACCCAGTGCCGTTTTTAAAATCCTTCAGCACCTCAATGACTATTGGAAGATAAATATAGACTCTACCACTAATCCTATATATACATGGGCAACTCATAAATCAGTAATTAGGGGATTACTTATCCAAGAAAAAGTCCTTCACTCTAGGCAAATTAGGAATCAAATGTCCCAATTATACAAAGACATTGAAATACTAGAGAGGCAACACAGACTTACTAAACAAGACACTATCCTCCAGTCTCTACAGATAAAGAAGACTTCTCTAGCCCAATTTTTAAATGTGCAAGCAAGTAGAGCAATAACTAGACTTAAAGCCCAATATTTTGTTTAAGCTAATAAGCCAGATACATTTATGGCCCATAAGATTAGGGAGCGCTATAAAGCAGCTGCCATTCCACTTATTGAGAAGTCAGACAAATCTTATTACTCTCATCCGCCAGCCATAGTGAACACTTTTGCAGAATATTATGGGGAAATATATAATGGACAAAAAGTTTGGCATACACCTGAAGTTAAGAAATTCACAAAAGATTTTTTGGATCCCACTCCCCTAGAAACCCTATCGGAAGACGATAAAAAAACGTTGAATGTCCCTATAACAAAATTAGAAGTGGTACTTGCAATTAAGAATCTCAAACCAGGGAAGGCTGCAGGCCTGGATGGCTTTCCTGGCGAATATTATAAATTATTTAGATATAATCTTGTACCTCATTTGACCAAATTCTGCAACTACATAATGAAGGGATACGCCATTCCTCCTGAATTGCTGCAAGCCAAAATAGTAGTTGTACCTAAAACAGGTAAGGACCCCAATTTTTTTTCCAATTACCGTCCAATTTCCCTTATTAATCAAGACTTAACATTTTTTACTAAGGGGGGCGGAGCCAACTGTGAAGCTGAACAGTCGCACACTTTAGCAGCTCTGGGCATATTATATATAAAAAACTTATTTGGCAACTGTTCAAGTTCAAATAATTGGCCATCATTGCAGACCAGTTATCACAGACGACCCACACAGCTTTTTTTAAGTGCCGGGGGATGGCAACTGGTAAAGTGCAGTAGTACGTTTCTATCAGTTTCCTTATGGAACAACGTTGAGTGTAACCTACCCTCATGCTTGTAAAGCCGAACATCGAGGAAGTCTATCTGGGTTTTGTTATACTGCATTTTGAATTTTAATGCAGAATTGACAGAATTCAATTGTTGGAACCATTTTTCTCTAAAGAGAGCGTTACCAAATTGACGGAGCCTCACAATCCTAGTGCGTATACTGCTGACAATTGGATTTGGGAGCAGCCATCTTTGGGCCCAAGTGACAACGGTAGTAGAGAACAAGATAGCCCAAAGGTTATCGTATTACCCTCAAGCTCCGTGCCTACCACTCTACCTAACTATGAAAACTGCGGAGCACATCATGGAGGGGATGCACATCTTTCTAGAAAGGTGCCGCGATGTGTTTGAGCACTCAATCATATTGGCGCCCCAACAGGCAGAAGCAGCGTCTGCTAAACGGGTTGCCCACACACCCATCTCCATGGCTGCTTCCAGGGGAGGTAACGCTTTGGGGCCCCGGCGTTCATCGTCTACTTGGTATCAACTACGGAACATTCTGGGAGTGGCACACATGACAGCAGCGACTCGCATGAACAAGATGGAAGACAAACCACCCAAAGCAGAACACTCAACACCCCCAAACACTGTAAGCATTGCCTACATAACATCAGATACAGCAGATTGCAGTATTCCAGCAAAACGCCTAGCATCTCTTACTGAGGCCCGCAGTGGCTTGTTGGGCCAGTTGCATGCAGTTCAGATTGGCGGAACAGCTGCCCGGGACTGCTCTTACCTCATATTATTAGAACTTTTCTTACCACCGGGCTGCTCTCTCCAGTACAGTTCATTTACCAAAGATCAGAGTCTCCATACAGCAGACCAGAGAAAATGTGCAACCTTGCGATCTGGTGTGGGGTAAGGGATTCCCTATATATATTTTTTTTTTTAAACAATTTTTTTATTGAGGTTATACAGTATATAAAGTATAGTATAGTATAGTAAAGTATATATATATTAGTAAGTTTGCAATGCAATTATTCAACATAAACATATGTCTAAACAGTAGCATCTAAGTGATACAACATATTGCCAATACACAATTTGTACCTTATAAATAAAACATAGTATCATGAAGTGCAGATATAATCCTTGATAAATGATCAACCTATATACTCTCCATTGAACCTCATTTATATATATTTGGTCGTCGTTTGTAGGGCAATGTAAACTGATCATTTACCCCTGATGTAGGGTGTAAAAATAAACTAGATACAATTACCCCTCATGCAACAAATGACGGTCACTCTTGGACCTCTGATGTTATTATGTAGTGGTTTGAGGATATAAAAGGGGTTGTGTAACAAATAGAGCCATATTGGATCACTCTTGGACCCTTAGTAATATAATACATGGTCGTGACATAACTAAAATACGGAACAGCAAGGTAACAAGATAGCAGCATGTCACGTATAGTTATGATTATAGATATCAGTACATATCTATCAGTATATTTAGTAATATAAAGCAAAGTTTCTATAAGATTTATTTTCCTTTGCTTATGAAGTAAGCTCGAAGGTGTAAGGGGAAGGGGGAAAGGGGGATTGGGGGGACGGAAGCAAGAGATTCATTTTTTAGGCTAAGTTGGCAAAGAATATATATACCATTACAAGGAAAAATATAAGTTAGACATTAAGTCTTATCCCCATAAGGTACTCAGTTAGATATTTCACCCCTCCAGAACTTTGTTGTCCCTAGACCAAAATGGGGAAGGATGTAACCTATATCTCCCCTCTGGGATTACTGTCACCAATGGGTGAAGACGGAAAAGGGATGTTGGATATGACCCACTCTGATAAACAGAGTGGGAAAGGGTGAGGGGAGATACCTTTCTTGTCTTTTTTAATATAATTTTTCTTAAGGTGCTGAAGAACTATAAGCATTCAAAATATTGCATGTTCCAAACATATCATACAACCAAATGTATAAATGATATAAAATAACATAACTATGTAAAGACAGTATACTGCAGAAAATATTACTGAGTTATATAATTTGCTAACTTATATGAATGGTTCAGAACATAACCGTCTATTGAAAGACAAGACTCTTCTTTTATAACGTAGGTTAAACAAGGCTTAGAAACATAAAAACGGTTGACCTATTCCCCTTCTGCTTATATTATGTATAAGGAAGAAGTCAGAATGATCAAGGGAGGGTTTATCAGTCACTTTAATGGTTAGACGTATATATATTTAAACTTTGGGAAAATAAACATGGGATGTATTTTCCTTGGTTTAACAGGTCAACTCTCTGGGGGGAGCAGAGTTAACGATAATGGGGAAGGCTTGTGACTCGTGAGTGGTTCAGTGTCTGAATGAGAGGTACGTCCTTTATTGTGGGGTCAACCAATAAAGAGACATTTACTGATCTTAGCTGCAACACCACTGTAAAGTGTAGGGAAAATTACCCCTGTCGTATAGGGATAGGAGGAAGTACACTCAATAAAAGACATTTGGAGCTACAGTTTAGTGAATCAAATGTCAATATCTTGTATGTAATCTAAGGCATGCTAATGCAGTGTGTTTCCCTAAATCTGCCAAGTAACATATATATAACGAGAGGGAGAAAGGCCTGTAAATATAGTAGAAGTGAGGAGTATGGATGTTTTTGCCTCCTGAGTACATAATAGTATCCAACGTAAAGGTTGGTGGGGGTCAATATGGGTCACATGTTATCTAAGGCGCTACAACCCTCTGCTTGTGCCCAAATGCCCACATATTAAAGACTATAGAGGTTGCTAGGGCCCTTGACCAGTGTATACACTATAACAGTATGTAGCTTAAATAATATAAGTATAGCATCTTGTATGCTTAGACCTGGTGTGTGTATGTCATATAGCGATATGCTGGCCGAGTCTCCCGCATCCTAAGGTAGCTCACTGTAAAGGGGTGCATAAAAAAAAAATGTTGCCATTTACAGATTGACACCAAACATGCACCTAGATTCTATTGCCCCTATGGGATATAGACTGCAATATGTTAGACTATGTTAGTTTAAGAAATGCTCCTATAGAAAACATTCAAACTAGTAAGATCTAAGTTAGCTAAGTATAGTGAACTCTAAGCCTAAAGGTAAAATGCATATAGGATTAAATGTCTAATATAGATAAATAAAACCTCTCTCGCCACCCCTGCCGCAGGTAGCTCAAGAGGAGTTTTTCACAACTATATAAGATTGATTATAGGCAATACATGGCTATCCAGCTAGGACAGGTCTACTATCCCTCCCATTTCAACAGACATATACATCCCACAATCAGCAGACCTATGGTTTATATCAAGCCCTATATTATTAACAGCAGGTGCAGCTAATAGAGAGATTACATGCAGGAAAGTATTATGCTGTCATCTTATAAATTAGGCAATTCCTATATAGAAGATTCTTAGCTGGTACACAGAAAAAAACAACAACACTGTTTTCAATGAGTGGTGATAGGGTTGATTATCAAGAATACAATCAATTTCTTTTATAAATATCTTTTATGATATCTAGGAGCATAATCCTTGACTTAACTGGAAAATCACACTGCCTTGGCTGCTGACGTTACAGTGTCAAATATATGGAAAATAGAAACGCCAAGGTTCTGAGCTTGTCAACCTATCGTAGGTAGACCCACATGGCTAACTGCAGTTTGCATCACATAATAGTACCGCCAGAGCCGAAATTAGTAAAGTGTAGCTCATCTCTGTCTTGTGTGGTGTGTGGCATCCCATAGTATCTTTAAGGTGATGTATATATGATGTTAATTTAGATTTTCCTAGGGCATCCGATAAAAAGTATGAGCCTATAAGTAATATATGTATATGTATGTTACATACCCAGCAGTTTGCAAAATAGTATCAGGAGAGGTCCCTCCAACACAATGTTTAGCTTAGACCCTAGTAGGGGAAATCACAGCAATATAAATCAAGAAACAGCACACAATCTTAATTAACATATAACCATAAATTAACTGTTCAGAGCTGTATAATGAAGAGGAATTAATATTTTACAGGCTTGTAAAAACATCTCTTAGGTCCGGCTAATAGTTTTCAAACTGTGTAGAAGAATGTAGGACAAGATGAAATCAGCAGGTCAAATGGCACACAGCTTGTCCAGTAGACTGTGACAGTAAATTTCACTTTGTAGAGAGCGGTTAACCTATTCCTTTTCTGCCAGTATCCAGTGTAGAAGAGACACCAGAATAGAGCGGGCCATTAAAATTGGAAGGAAGCCGTTTTATAGCTATAGCCCAATCTCTCAAATCTGTTGCCGTACTTGTTTTCCCCAATGCCCCCATTACACAGCCGGATCTGTCAATTTTCTCACCTATTGCAGCGAATGACGATTTAGGAACATGAAGTCCTCTAACACCTACCATAGTGTTACCGTCCACATGCGCCGACCGATCATTTCCTTTTTTGAGAGTAAATCGGGTAGATACTGCATCATCTAACTGTGTGAGCAGTAAGTGACAGTTTTGTCTGGGTAGTTGATGACTCCCTGGTGGATATGACTCTGGGAGTCATCAACTACATATATACAATATACGAGTCTTGTGAATCTCCTTTTCTGATTTTTCATCAGGATAAGGCGGTTTTGCGTACTTCATTTAAATTTTTACCTAAGGTTGTGAATTCTAACAACATTAGTAGAGAAATTGTTGTCCCTTCCTTGTGTCCTAATCCTAAGAATTCTTTGGAAAGATCCTTACATTCTTTGGATGTGGTGAGAGCTTTGAAATATTATGTTAAAGCTACTAAAGATTTCAGGAAGACTTCTAGTCTATTTGTTATATTTTCTGGTCCTAGGAAAGGTCAGAAGGCCTCTGCTATTTCCTTGGCTTCTTGGTTAAAGCTTTTGATTCATCAAGCTTATTTGGAGTCGGGTCAGGCCCCGCCTCAGAGAATTACAGCTCATTCTGCTAGATCAGTCTCCATTTCGTAGGCTTTTAAGAATGAAGCTTCAGTTGATCAGATTTGCAAAGCTGCAACTTGGTCCTCTTTGCATACGATTACTAAATTCTACCGTTTTGATGTATTTGCTTCTTCAGAAGCAGTTTTTGGTAGAAAAGTTCTTCAGGAAGCTGTTTCAGTTTGATTCTTCTGCTGATGTTTTAAGTTTTTCTTTTCATTATGAGAATAACTTATATTCTCATAATATGGCTGTTGTTTATTTTTATCCCTCCCTCTCTAGTGACTCTTGAGTGGAGTTCCACATCTTGGGTATTGATATCCCATACGTCACTAGCTCATGGACTCTTGCCAATTACATGAAAGAAAACATAATTTATGTAAGAATTTACCTGATAAATTCATTTCTTTGATATTGGCAAGAGTCCATGAGGCCCACCCTTTTATTGTGGTTATGATTTTTTGTATAAAGCACAATTATTTCCAAATTTATTTGTTGATGGTTTTTACTCCTTTCTTTATCACCCCACTACTTGGCTATTCGTTAAACTGAATTGTGGGTGTGGTGAGAGGTGTATTTATAGGCATTTTGAGGTTTGGGAAACTTTGCCCCTCCTGATAGGATTGTATATCCCATACGTCACTAGCTCATGGACTCTTGCCAATATGAAAGAAAGGAATTTATCAGGTAAATTCTTACATAAATTATGTTTTATATCATATGATATTTCCAACAAAATGCATTGGATGTTTTTTTCGGTACCACTTAATTTATTTAATAATGATATAAAAAATGTTAATCTCATACTATAAGTTTCTAAAGTATTTTATTGTTGAAAAAGTTGAAAATCATTATGGCTTTTTACAGATCCATTATGCATAAAATAATCCAACGAAAGCTACAAAATGTCTTTTTCTCCCTTTGGTATTTCTTGACCCTATGTTCTAAAAGATACTGAGCTATTTTTGAAGTGTATCTATATTCAGGGTGCTAGGCAGAAATTAGGTGAATTTCCTTTAGAAAACCAAATAATTTAAAAGATTTTACAATGTCCCTTTTATTATAGACTTTCATTATTGTAATTTTGTTCTAAACAGCGTTGTGAAGTAGAACTGTCAAATATTAAAATTCATCTTCACATCTTTCATCCTGGTAAGTTATTTATAAAAAACATCTGCTTATTATAGCACACTGTGCCTATTTTTGAAAAAGAAAAAAAAAACAGATATATTTAATATATAAGGTCTAGTTTGCCTTGATGCTACTTAAGATGCAATTTTAGCAACAGGGTCATAAAATAATGGTAACCTTATTACTTTCATTTTTGTTTGAAGAAAAAATTCTGTTAAAAAAAGCCAAGCCCCTATTACTTTCTAAAGGAAGCGCAGAAGACACAGCATAGACATCACAATCCAATCACAACTTCTTGCAAGCTTTAGCTGTTCATAAGCAAACGCCTTACTCATAACAACACCCTTGATCTGGTGTTAAGCACTAAGAAAACCTGCAAGAAATATATAAACTTAGTGCAGATGGATTAGTTAATGCTTGGATCTATAATATTTGTGATGCGAGCCTACAACATGGGTATCCTCCGATCCTCCAGCTTATTTTCTACCCCAGTAACGCTAAACTTATCCCCAAAGTAATAAAATCTAACATTGTCTATTTATAGTTGCTGGATCCTCTCTACCACAATAATTTCTAACCTAATATCCCCCACCATTATTAATCCTATAACCCCACTGTAACATTTCCCCCACCACTGCAGTAAACCTAACTTCACCAACTAACAAAACTCCTTTTTCTTAGAACCCTCTCCACCACTATTACCTATTAACACCAAACCTCCCACTGCATTAACTGCAGCAACCATTAAAGTGAGAATCCATTGGCAATAAAAAAGTGAGAATCTAAATATTGAGACCGATCTGATTAATCATTGGCAATAAAAAAGTGAGAATCCAATGTACAAAAGGAGGTATACTGTTCAATTTAAGTTTTACAACTGTGGCTTTAGCTATAAGTGGCAATATTAAACATATAGGAATATTGCACCAAAGGCATTACCATACTAAACTTGATGGGTTAACTATCAAGAGGAATTAGAAGGTTACCTCATTTTGCACCTTGCCTATTAATCCTCCCTCTCATTTCCACAACTAAAACGAATTACTGAAAATAACATCTACTAGTGATAATAATAGCAATAGGGATTATATGTGTATATACACAGAAGTGCACACCAGATTGAGTTATGTGCTACTAAGTTAATATGGTGACACATATAACTTTAGTAAAAGGATATAGATTAGAATGGGCATTATTAAATACAAATAGATGATGCATTAAAGTTTTTTCTAACAGTGATTAAGGCGAATAATCTAATGCTAATGAAATTGTGCATATGTGTTTTCCTACACAAATTATGAAATAGTCTAACAGACTTTTCTAAATGAAAATTACTACTATTTTTTAATGAAATGGTGCTTATATGTCTTTTTACATAATACTATGAAATGGTTTATTAAACAGGTTTTCTTTCTAAATAGGGGAAAAAAATACTTTTCAGGTACCAGGTGAGCACTAGTAAGCTATCAGCATCCTCTGACAAATAGGGTAATAGAATTAGGAATATCTAGCACAGATAACCAATCAATGAAGAGGGAGTGAAATAAAAGTCACCAATTGACCTTGACAAGTAGAGTCTATGATTAAGGCTAACTAAAGCCGAAACATGTTAGACATGTCTATCAAATCTGTGCTGTGATTTTAACAACAAGCTGTGTTTTAAGATGGAGTAATAAAGAACATTGTAAAGTTTTATACCTGTGCCGGTTTTTCTTGGTGTTTGCTGCAATACGGCAAAGGAGAGTGCCGTCCGGACAGGTTCAAGTAAAACTTTTTGCTACCAATCCCCAGTGGTATCTGGGTCATCCCACAGGACTTCCAAAGTGGACCGCCAAGACCGGTGACACCCCAATCATAGGAGGAACCCCCCAGACCGAACGGAGAACGCCAGAGGCAGAGAGGAAGTCACATGACCGGACAGGCCGGGTGACGTCAGACGCCGCACACTGGTGAGGGGAGCAGAGGCTGAGCGGCAATAGTCGGCACTTTCAAACCGAAAACTGGAGTAGGTGAGCCGTGAAGAGCCGCTGGGAGCCGCCAAAGACTGCTGCACGCTAACTTTTGCATTCGGCAGTGGGCAGATTGTTCCGGAGAGGACCTGTAGAAGATGGGGTGTCACTGAGAGCGGTAAGACTACCTTTACTCACTACATAGTGTTTTTTCTTGGCATCTGCAGCAACCATTGTAAGGTTCTTAAAGATATCCACAATAATAATAAAGGTTCTAAGAGAAATGAGTGCCCCAAGGCAAGCTCCTATTTGCAGAGGGCTCCCTCTATGGGACCTCCCAACCATTACCACTTCAGCATGATACAAAGAAAATATGAGCACATTCTCTATATTATTAAGCATTGTTATAACAGTGATACATCTCAAAATCTGTCCATTTATCTCTCTCTACTAGGGTACGCAAGGTTTGATTTTTAGACCATGTTTGCAACAATGTTATACTTTAGCAAGAGCACTAGATGGCAGCGCTATTTCCTGTCATGTAGTGCTTCAGGCATGTGCACGCTAGCTACCTAGGTATCTCTTCAACAAAGTCAATTTATAAATACTAAATTTATAAATAGAAAATAAACTAGAAACTTTTTTAAAATTGTATTCTCTCTCTGAATAATGAAAGAACAATTTTGAGCTTCATGCCCCTTTTAGTTGTGCTGTGTCTGCTGGGTTAAGTGTACTATACCTTTAAAGAGGCCTGGCAGATTCTAATATATAGTCTATATATATTTTCTGTGTGCAGTATTGTGCTGCTTATGTATCCAGCTTGTATTGTGCTGTAACTTTGTGTTCTGTGTCGGGTTTTGGGGCTTTTATGGAAATGTTATGCTTTGATATTTGGTTTAATCTGCTTCTGTATTTTAGACATTCCCTTGACAACTTGCATTTATATTTGATTCTAGGTACTCAGACATGACCTATTTGTGTGTCTTTTGGTTTCACTAAGTTTTCCTTAAGATATTCCCCTACCCCTTCCCTGATAATTTGATTTTGTATTTTGACACTTGGCTGGGTTTTCCTTGAGACAATTAATTTTGTATCTGTCCGAGTTGTTTGGATTTCTCCTGAAAATGTGTTGTTTACTTTTCTGTTTGTATTATTTGCTCTTTCTATGCTTATTCTGCCCCTGTTATATTATTCCAGTTTTGCTGCATTTATGTTCTAGGTTTCCTGAGGTGTTACGTGCAATACGTGTTCCCCATTTTGTAAAAACAACACACCAGTTGCCTAGAGCTGTATTGCATTCATCTAAATTACAGGTATGAGACCAAACTTATTTAGAGGTGAATTTTGAGAGAAAGTTCAGTTTCAAAGTTTGGTTATATAACTTTCTTAAACTTGCCTCCTACTTTGCTACTGTGTTTAAACTTTCAGTATTTTAGTCAACAAAGAAGAAGCAGGGTCTCCAGCACTTAAACAATTTTATTTGCACAGTTAGCGACGTTTTGGGGTCACAGCCCCTTATTCATGCTTGGTGAATTTGACCAAGCATGAATAAGGGGCTGTGACCCCGAAACGCCGCTAGCTGTGCAAATAAAATTGTTTAAGTGCTGGAGACCCTGCTTCTTCTTTGTTTACATGTCTCAGGGCTAGGCAGCGTCCTGAGGTCTACCGTGCACTTACCCTTTGAATGTGTGCTGTTCCCATTGCTTCAAGTTGTTCAGTATTTTAGTGAGAGTATTTAAGTAAGTGGGACCACTCAGCCATTGATTCCAGCTCCCTGATATCTATGGAACAACAGCATTTCCCCTTTACGCTGGTAAAGACGCATGCCCGGCCAGGAAAGAGGTTTGCTGTTTGTCACATCTTGTTTGTGGCAATGTCATTGCCAAGACAAGTCACAATTTAAAAATTGAAAGTACTGTAATGTAACATTACTAAAATGTGACTGTTAACGAGTTTCTGTATGTAGCGGCCATGAGTTTTGTTTTCTTGTGTTTCTGGTGGTTCTCTTGCTTTGTGAAATAACTTGTATTTAGCTCATTAATACAATTAAATATGTAAATTACAGGAACTCTCACTAGTGATGTCCTATAAAAGAGGGAAGTAGAAAGTCTCAATTAATCTAGACCATTGTATAATAACTACAGAAAAAAGCGTAGACAGCTAACTGTTGTGCCCATAAGCGAAGCCATTCTACCATTTAAAAACATCTTGGGATACTCAGAAGCCAAAAAGGTCAGTCTGGGATTTCATCAATCATTTTAGCTGTCGAATTCCGTAAGTAAATAAATGTAATGTAATAAGTGTGTTATTGTGATTGCTCCAAATAATCATCAAACAAGACATTTTGAATGACCATAGATATATATAAAGTGAAGAAATACTGGGAAGGTAAACTGATGCTAAATGTGAAATCATAAAGTGAGTATCTAAAAAAGTTGGGCATTTTTTTACTCCAAAGTTAGTTTCTAAAAATGCTTGATCAAGGTATGATTTGTTTGGGTATCTCACAGAAAAAGGAATTAAATTAATATGTAAATACAAAGGGCTGAATGTGCTAAGCAGCATATGCTGCTTTTGAGCCCTTGCAGACCTTTAGATAGGTGATTGACAGGCTCTTCTCTCTTGCAATTGGTCACTACTATACAACAGTGTGCCCTCCACGCTTAGCTATGTACATGGGGCCTAATGAAGCCAAATCACCAAAAACAGTTCCTATACATGTTAAATGGCTTAGCAAAAAATGTGTTTATGTGCATACAGGGATATGTCTTTGCCTTACTGACCAGTCCCATACTAGGCCGAAACCTATTTCTAAGGTTTGCCATGTCTCTCATTCAGAGAGGGATTGCCTGGTATTTTGGGCTGTACTGCACTTTTTAATCAGAACAAGATTGTATACTGCAGGAAAGTTTTCTGTGAAAGGCACATACTGGGCAAAAAGAGGCTGCTCCTGGGCAGGGGTCAGCAACCTTGGCACCCCAGATGTTTCGAAACTATATTTCCCTTAATACTCAGCCAGCCTAAAGTGTGTCTGAGCAATATGGGAAATGTAGTTCCAAAACATCTAGATACAGAATAAAGTTCCTTTTGGGCCATGTTAAATTATTGCTTTTATAATCTTGATTTTCAGAATAGAGGGAAGTTTTTGAATGGCTGTGTAAACCGCTGGCCCCCACATCGCAACAACCTAAATTAAACCATAATAACCCCTAAACCTAACACCCCCTAACTTTAACATAATTAAAATAGACCTAAATTAAAGTTACAATTATTAACTAACTACCTTTTTAAAAATAAATACAAACTTACCTGTGAAATAAAAATAAAACCTATGCTTGCTACAATATAACTATTTACTAACTACCTTGTTAAAATAAATACAAATTTACCTGTGAAATAAAAATAAAACCTAAGCTTACACTAATAAAACCTAACATTACTAAAAAATTAAAACTACAATTACAAAAAATAATAAAAACTACCATTACAAAAAATAACAAACAAAATTATTTAAAAAAATCAAAAACACCCCAAAATAAAAAAAACCTAATCTATAATCTTAAAAGGGCCTTTTGTAGGACATTTACTTAAAGTTAACAGCTCTTTTGCAAAAAAATAAAAACAAATACCCCCTAACATAACAAACCCCCACCCCCCAAACCCACAAAATAAACCTAATCTACCCATTTCCCCGAAAAGGGCATTTGTATGGGCATAGCCCTTAAATGGGCATTCAGCTCTTTTTCGTCCCATTAAAAATAAAAAATGCCTAGTCTTAAAAAAAAAACACCCCAAAAATAAAAAAAAATCCCATTACAAAAAAATAACAAACTAAATTATCCAAAATAATAAAAATAATTCTTATTTTAATACCCTGTTTTAAAAAACAAACATCCCAAAATAAAGAGAAAAAAAAATTATAATAGGCTACCAATGGCCCTTATAAGGGCCTTTTGTAGGATATTGCCCTAAAGTTAACAGCTCTTCTGCTAAATTTTTTTAGAACAAACACCCCCCAACATCACAAACCCCCACATCTCCAAACCCACAAAATAAAAAAAACTAACTAAAAAAACACTAATCTACCCATTGCCCTGAATAGGGCATTTGTATGGGCATTGCCTTTAAAAGGGCATTCAGCTCTTTTACTGCCCTTAAAAGGCATTCAGCTCTTTTTTGGCCCATTAAAATAAAAAAACACCCCAGCCAATTGGAGTACCTTGCATTGAATCATTGACAGACGATCGCATGAAGAGGACCTCCACATCGGACCGATGGACCTCCACCTGAACCTCCGCCTCCGCGCATCCACGGACCACTCCATCTATGCTGGGATGAAGATAGAAGATGCCGGTCCCGTGATGGATACAGATGGAGATAACTGGATGAAGATGCTTCGTAGCAGGGATGAAGATATTTTGCCGGACTTCAGCAACTGTGAGTATTGATTTTAGGGTTAGTGTAAGGTATTTTCTTTTGTTTTTTGGGCTGTTTTTTTTTTTAGATTAGGGCTTTTTTTATTTTAATGGCCGAAAAAGAGCAGAATGCCCTTTTAAGGACAATGCCCTTTTAAGGACAATGCCCTTTTCAGGAAAATATGTAGATTAGGATTTTTTAGTTAGGTTTCTTTATTTTGTGGGTTTGGGGGGGTGTGGGGGGGTTTGTAATGTTAGAGGGTGTTTGTTTTTATTTGTTTGCAAAAAAGCTGTTAACTTTAGGGCAATGCCATACAAAAGGCCCTTTTAAGGGCCCTTGGTAGTTTATTATAGATTAGGGTTTTTTATTTTGGGGTGTTTTTTTTTTTTTAAACGGGTTATTAGAATATAAATAATTGTTATTATTTGGAATAATTTTGTTTGTTATTTATGTAATGGTAGTTTTTTTTAATTTTTTGTAATTTTAGAGTTTATTATTATTTTGTAATTGTAGTTTTTTTTGTAATGTTAGGTTTTTTATTTTTAGTAATGTTAGGTTTTATTAGTTTAAGCTTAGGTTTTATTTTTATTTCACAGGTAAGTTTGTATTTATTTTTAGTAGGTAGTTAGTAAATAGTTATATTGTAGCTAGCTTAGGTTTTATTTTTATTTCACAGGTAAGTGTGTATTTATTTTTAAATAGGTAGTTAGTTAATAATTGTAACTTTAATTAATAGTTTAATTTAGGTTGTTGCGATGTGGGGTTAATAGGTTTAGTTAGTGTTGGAGATGTTTAGGAACAGCAGTTTTGGGGTTAATAGGTTTAGTTAGTGTCGTTGATGCCGGGGAACTGCGGTTTACAGGTTAATATGTTTAGTTAGTGTCAACAATGTCGGAGAACTGTGGTTTAGGGGTTAATAGGTTTAGTTAGTGTCGGTGATATCAGAGAACGGCGGTTTAGGGGTTAATAGCTTTATTTAGTGATTTAGTTGGTGTTGGCGATGTCGGAGAACGGTGGTTTAGGGGTTAATAGCTTTATTTAGTAATTTAGTTACGGCTAGATTTAGAGTTTTGTCGGTAACGACCCGAGTATCTAACGCTGGCTTTTTTCTGGCCGCACCTTTAAAATAACTCTGGTATTGAGAGTCCACAGAATGGCTGCGTTAGGCTCCAAAAAAGGAGCGTAGAGCATATTTAACGCAACTTCAACTCTCGATACCAGAGTTGCTTACGGACGCGGCCAGCCTCAAAAACGTGCTTGTGCACGATTCCCCCATAGGAAACAATGGGGCTGTTTGAGCTGAAAAAAAACCTAACACCTGCAAAAAAGCCGCGTTCAGCTCCTAACGCTGCCCCATTGTTTCCTATGGGGAAACACTTCCTACGTCTGCACCTAACACTCTAACATGTACCCCGAGTCTAAACACCCCTAACCTTACACTTATTAACCCCTAATCTGCCTCCCCCGCTATCGCTGACCCCTGTATATTATTTTTAACCCCTAATCTGCCGCTCCGTAAACCGCCGCTACTTACATTATCCCTATGTACCTCTAATCTGCTGCCTCTAACACCGCCGACCCCTATATTATATTTATTAACCCCTAATCTGCCCCCCACAACGTCGCCTCCACCTGCCTACACTTATTAACCCCTAATCTGCCGAGCGGACCGCACCGCTATTATTATAAAGTTATTAACCCCTAATCCGCCTCACTAACCCTATAATAAATAGTATTAACCCCTAATCTGCCCTCCCTAACATCGCCGACACCTAACTTCAATTATTAACCCCTAATCTGCCGACTGGAGCTCACCGCTATTCTAATAAATGTATTAACCCCTAAAGCTAAGTCTAAGCCTAACACTAACACCCCCCTAAATTAAATATAATTTTAATCTAAGGAAATTAATTAACTCTTATTAAATAAATTATTCCTATTTAAAGCTAAATACTTACCTGTAAAATAAATCCTAATATAGCTACAATATAAATTATAATGATATTATAGCTATTTTAGGATTAATATTTATTTTACAGGTAACTTTGTGTTTATTTTAACCAGGTACAATAGCTATTAAATAGTTAAGAACTATTTAATAGCTAAAATAGTTAAAATAATTACAAATTTACCTGTAAAATAAATCCTAACCTAAGTTACAATTAAACCTAACACTACACTATCAATAAATAAATTAAATAAAATACCTATAATTATCTACAATTAAACCTAACACTACACTATCAATAAATAAATTAAATACAATTCCTACAAATAAATACAATGAAATAAACTAACTAAAGTACAAAAAATAAAAAAGAACTAAGTTACAAAAAATAAAAAAATATTTACAAACATTAGAAATATGTTACAACAATTTTAAACTAATTACACCTACTCTAAGCCCCCTAATAAAATAACAAAGCCTCCCAAAATAAAAAAATGCCCTACCCTATTCTAAATTACTAAAGTTCAAAGCTCTTTTACCTTACCAGCCCTGAACAGGGCCCTTTGCGGGGCATGCCCCAAGAAGTTCAGCTCTTTTGCCTGTAAAAAAAAACATACAATACCCCCCCACAACATTACAACCCACCACCCACATACCCCTAATCTAACCCAAACCCCCCTTAAATAAACCTAACACTAAGCCCCTGAAGATCTCCCTACCTTGAGTCGTCTTCACCCAGCCGAGCCAAATTCTTCATCCAAGCGGAGCAAGAAGAGGTCCTCCATCCGGTAGAAGTCTTCATCCAAGCGGGGCAGAAGAGGTCTACCATCCGATTGAAGTCTTCATCCAAGCGGCATCTTCTATCGTCATCCATCCGGAGCGGAGCGGCAGCATCCTGAAGACCTCTGACGCGGAACATCCATTCTGGCCGACGACTGAACGACGAATGACGGTTCCTTTAAATGACGTCATCCAAGATGGCGTCCCTCGAATTCTGATTGGCTGATAGGATTCTATCAGCCAATCGGAATTAAGGTAGGAATATTCTGATTGGCTGATGGAGTCAGCCAATCAGAATCAAGTTCAATCCGATTGGCTGATCCAATCAGCCAATTAGATTGAGCTCGCATTCTATTGGCTGATCGGAACAGCCAATAGAATGCGAGCTCAATCTGATTGGCTGATTGGATCAGCCAATCGGATTGAACTTGATTCTGATTGGCTGATTCCATCAGCCAATCAGAATATTCCTACCTTAATTCCGATTGGCTGATAGAATCCTATCAGCCAATCGAAATTCGAGGGATGCCATCTTGGATGACGTCATTTAAAGGAACCGTCATTCGTCGTTCAGTCGTCGGCCAGGATGGATGTTCCGCGTCGGAGGTCTTCAGGATGCTGCCGCTCCGCTCCGGATGGATGACGATAGAAGATGCCGCTTGGATGAAGACTTCAATCGGATGGAAGACCTCTTCTGCCCCGCTTGGATGAAGACTTCTACCGGATGGAGGACCTCTTCTTGCTCCGCTTGGATGAAGAATTTGGCTCGGCTGGGTGAAGACGACTCAAGGTAGGGAGATCTTCAGGGGCTTAGTGTTAGGTTTATTTAAGGGGGGTTTGGGTTAGATTAGGGGTATGTGGGTGGTGGGTTGTAATGTTGGGGGGGGGTATTGTATGTTTTTTTTTACAGGCAAAAGAGCTGAACTTCTTGGGGCATGCCCCGCAAAGGGCCCTGTTCAGGGCTGGTAAGGTAAAAGAGCTTTGAACTTTCGTAATTTAGAATAGGGTAGGGCATTTTTTTTATTTTGGGGGGCTTTGTTATTTTATTAGGGGGCTTAGAGTAGGTGTAATTAGTTTAAAATTGTTGTAATATATTTCTAATGTTTGTAAATATTTTGTTATTTTTTGTAACTTAGTTCTTTTTTATTTTTTGTACTTTAGTTAGTTTATTTCATTTTATTTAGTTGTAGGAATTGTATTTAATTTATTTATTGATAGTGTAGTGTTAGGTTTAATTGTAGATAATTATAGGTATTTTATTTAATTAATTTATTGATAGTGTAGTGTTAGGTTTAATTGTAACTTAGGTTAGGATTTATTTTACAGGTAAATTTGTAATTATTTTAACTATTTTAGCTATTAAATAGTTCTTAACTATTTAATAGCTATTGTACCTGGTTAAAATAAATACAAAGTTACCTGTAAAATAAATATTAATCCTAAAATAGCTATAATATAAATATAATTTATATTGTAGCTATATTAGGATTTATTTTACAGGTAAGTATTTAGCTTTAAATAGGAATAATTTATTTAAGAAGAGTTAATTAATTTCGTTAGATTAAAATTATATTTAATTTAGGGGGGTGTTAGTGTTAGGGTTAGACTTAGCTTTAGGGGTTAATACATTTATTAGAATAGCGGTGAGCTCCAGTCGGCAGATTAGGGGTTAATAATTGAAGTTAGGTGTCGCGATGTTAGGGAGGGCAGATTAGGGGTTAATACTATTTATTATAGGGTTAGTGAGGTGGATTAGGGGTTAATAACTTTATTATAGTAGCGGTGCGGTCCGCTCGGCAGATTAGGGGTTAATAAGTGTAGGCAGATGGAGGCGACGTTGAGGGGGGCAGATTAGGGGTTAATAAATATAATATAGGGGTCGGCTGTGTTAGGGGCAGCAGATTAGGGGTACATAGCTATAATGTAGATGGCGGCTCTTTGCGGTCGGCAGATTAGGGGTTAATTATTGTAGGTAGCTGGCTGCGACGTTGTGGGGGGGGCAGGTTAGGGGTTAATAAATATAATATAGGGGTCGGCAGTGTTAGGGGCAGCAGATTAGGGGTACATAAGTATAACGTAGGTGGCGGTCGGCAGATTAGGGGTTAAAAAAATGTAATCGAGTGTCGGCGATGTGGGGGGTCCTCGGTTTAGGGGTACATAGGTAGTTTATGGGTGTTAGTGTACTTTAGAGCACAGTAGTTAAGAGCTTTATAAACCGGCGTTAGCCCAGAAAGCTCTTAACTACTGACTTTTTTCTGCGGCTGGAGTTTTGTCGTTAGATTTCTAACGCTCACTTCAGACACGACTCTAAATACCGGAGTTAGAAAGATCCCATTGAAAAGATAGGATACGCAATTGACGTAAGGGGATCTGCGGTATGGAAATGTCGCGGCTGAAAAGTGAGCATTAGACCCTTTTTTGAATGACTCCAAATACCGGCGGTAGCCTAAAACCAGCGTTAGGAGCCTCTAACGCTGGTTTTCACGGCTACCGCCAAACTCCAAATCTATGCCTTAGTGTTTTGGCGATGTCGGGGAACTGCAGTTAGGATTAGAACAATTAAAAATTCCGAAGATGAATAATGGATCCGAAAATTCGGAAGCTGATTTATTAATTTTCAGAATATTTTGAGATTTTAGTTATGGTGCCGATTCGGAAATTCGGATGCATTCGAATCTCCGAATTGGCCAAAATTCATCTGAAAACGACTGAAATGAAACGCACATGTGTAATTTGTATTGCTCTTGGATACAGTTAGAGCTGAGAGTCTTCTTTTTATTGAAGCATATAAATCAGTAGGTACATTAGTTGTCATTTAAACAAGGCAACAGGAATATGATACAGAATGGTATTAACACCAAGAGATAAGAAATTAAAATAAACTTTGGTTACTTATAAAGTCAACAACTGTACAGCACATGGATTTGGCATTTAAGTGTCTGCGTCAAATTAGTTTTTCTATTTGTTTAATTCAAATAACTTAAGAATAAGTAATGGGCTCAGTCCTTTAGGGAGGGTTGGGTAACGCATTAGTGTAAGAACCGTCTTAATAAGTGTATCTGGGTTGAAGGGGAAAGGGAAGGAGAAGGAAAGGGGGGAGGGGGCGAAGAAAAAAAAAAGCGAAGGGGTGATGAAGTGTTTTAGTTTCACTCTTATCTTGACCTTCTCCAGTATTCCCATATCAGCGCATGTAGGTCTGTTTTGTTGTGCAGGGAGAAAATGGGGCCTTCCATGATTTCAAAGTAGTCCATGGTATTGCTGACCTCTTTCCAGGTTGGGGGGTTAGCCTGTTTCCAGCGCCTGGTGATGGAAAGTTTTGCCGCAGTGAGCATGTAGATGGCATAACATTTCTCTGATAATGGTGAGTGTGTCAATCCTAAGTCAAATATTGCAGTCTGGGCAGTATGCGGTATTAGATCGGCAGCCAAGGAGTATTTGTGAAATACAGAGGACCAGAAGGGCCGTAATGCTGGGCATTCCCACTAGATGTGAACTGGAGAGCCCACATTGCCACAGTTCCTCCAGCAGAGTTTGATGAGGAGATTTTAAAAAGTCTTAGTGGGGTAAGGTGCCATTGAGTACATATTTTGAGGTATAACTCTTGGAGTGTTGTGCAGTGTAGTGCATATTTACTAAGGGATGCAACAGCAAACCACTCTTTTTGATCTGCTTGGAATTGTAACTCTTGTTTCCAATGCAGGATGTATGCGGACTTGAGGAACTTTGGGGAGTTAAGTATGTCCTTATATAAGATTGAAAGTGTACGTGGTATTGGTTTAGCTGTAGACCATCTCTTTTCCCATTCAGTTGGTTGGCAGAGAGGGAGTTCTAAGAAGCCCCATGATTTCATTAAGCTCCTCAGTAACTGAGGGGGGGGGGGTTTAAAGAGGTGGAAAAGTCTTCTAGGGTGTATAGGGTTCCTGTAGGCAAGAGATCTTAGATACAGTCAATACCACAATTAATCCAAAGAGCAATATGAGAATCTTTCAAAGCCCCAAGAAGCCTGTGAAGAGAATGTGCAGGTAAAGGGTGCAGCACTATTTGCGGATAGGAATGTATTTTGTTCCAAAAGTGCAATGCATATAGTATGATGGAGTTTTGAATGTCTAGTGAGATTCTAATATGTTTAGGGAGCCATATTATGTCTTTGAGAGTTATTGTGCTAGGTAGAGATGAATTTTCTAATATCCACCATTTGCTACTGGAAGTGGGTACATTCCACGGAAGAATGTGTGCAAGTCTATCTGCTTCATGGTAGTAGGCTATGTTAGGGGCGCCCATGCCCCCACTAGAGAATGGTTGTTACAGAATTCTGGTTGCTACACTAGGGTGCTTGTTTTTCCATATGAATTTATTACAGAGTGATTCGAACTTACAGATGAGGGACTTGGGTATTGGGAGTGGAAGGGCTCAAAATAAGTAAGTGAGTTTGGGCAATAGGGACATCTTAAAAGCAGCGGCTCTGCCCAACCAGGAGATGCATGGTACATTCCATTTTTCTGTGTTTTGTTGAAAAATATGCAACAGGGGATGGAAATTGGATTCTATCATAGTAGTGATATTACAAGAAATATATACTCCTAAGTGTTTAATATTATGTTTTGACCATTTAAATGGGAAGGCTTTCCTTAATTCTATAAGCTCTTGGTCTGGAATGCTGATAGTGTATTCTTCTGTTTTAGAATAGTTTAACTTGTAATAGCTCAATAGGCCATATGAGCCTATTAGTTTAAAGAGTGCCGGGAGGGACTCAGTGGGGTCACTATCGAAGACAGTGAGGTCGTCAGCGAAAAGAGACGTTTTTTGTTCAGTGTTGGCTACAGTGATGCCTTTGATATTTTAATCTGATCTGATCTCCTGTGCCAGAGGCTCCATAACAAGAGCAAAAATTAAGGGGGACAACGGACATCCCTGGCATGTTCCATTTGAAATGGAAAAAGAGGAGGAACTAAATCCCAGATCTTTCACTGACATTGAGGGAAAGGAATAGAGTACTTTAATACTAGTATAGAAGTTATTGTGCACCCCAAATTTGTTTAGGACTGCAAATAAGTAGCTCCAATTCATTTGGTTGAGCGCCTTTTCCGCGTCTAAGGCTATGGTTGTGCAGGGGGTTCCCAGTCATTTGGTTTCTAAATAAATGTTGATAATGCGTCTTGTATTGTCTGACCCCTCTCTCCCTGGGGTGAAGCCAACCTGGTCCCAATTTACTAGTGATGAAAGAACAGTGTTGAGTCTAGAGGCTAAGATTTTTGCAAATAATTTTACATCTAAATTGATTAGAGAGATGGGACGGAAGTTCTCACACTTGTTGGGTTCTTTTCCAGGCTTAGGAATTGCTACAATTGCTGCTTCGAGGAACTCAGGGGAAAAGCTGCTCGTTTGCCTGCCTGCTGAGAATACGCTATGGATTTTGTTTTTTATAGAAGAGTGCTATGGGGCTTGAGGGAGTTAATGGCAGAAATTACTTCTTTGAGAGTAAATGGTGAGTCAATAGAGTTCTGTTGTTCGGTTGTCAGTGATGGGAGAGCTATGGAGGCTAAAAAGTTTTAATTGGTCTGATCGGTGGGGGGAGATGTTTCAAGTTTTATATTAAGATTGTAGAGGTCAGAGTAGTAATTAGCGAATGCCTGACCTATATCTGATGGGAGGCCAAACACCCCTTAAGGGATGCGGGCTTGTTCCGTTCGTTGGCGGAGTTTGTTGGCTGAAAGGCGGTCAGCTTCATTGCCTTTGGCATAATATGTTTGTTTGAGCTTTTTAAGTTGTGCTTGTATCTTGGTATGTTCTAAATGTTGCAGTTTTAGTTTAACGTCTTCAATTTGGGTAAGAGTGTCAGCATCAAGCTTTTTGGAGTGTTGTGATAGGAGGGAACAAAGTTGTACTTGTAGCTGTGCAAAGGACTCTCCCTGTTGTTTTCTGTGTTTTTAGCTTTCAACTTAATAAAAAAACCTCTTACGTAAGCTTTGAAAGAGCACCACAAGCAATAATCATCTACATGTCCATTGTCATTAATGGTAAAGAAATGTTCTATGTCCTGTTGCAGGTAGTTAACTGTCTCTATAGAGGAAAGTAGGAAGTCTGGCAATTTCCAGCTGGGCTTAGATAAGGTGAAAGCTTGGGATTGCATTTCAAATTGGAGAGGGGAGTGGTCTGACCAGTGGCACGTAGGTATATGGGTTCTTTTTATACGATCAAGGAGTGAAGGTTTACAGAATATGTAATCGATTCTAGGTGTTATGAACTGTAGAGTAGTATGTGTATTCTCTAGTAGTTGGATGGAGAGTACGCCATGTGTCAAATAGGTTATATTGTGCAATGAGGTTTGAGAACTGAGTAGATGTTCTACGGGTCATTCTTAGGGGAACACCTTTGAAGGGTAGCATCAAGAATCATATTGAAGTCCCCCGCTAAGAGTAGGGTGACAATTTTTGTTGGGAAAGACGACAGAGGAATTTTCAGAAGGATTTGATTTGCCCAGCATTTGGGCCGTAATAATTTGCGAGGGTGTAGGGATATTATCTAATTTGCAGGTTATGATGAGAAATCTACCTTGGGGGTCAGCATCCATGAACAACCTCTTGTATAGTATATTTTTATGGATTATTATCGCCACCTCTCTAGACTTTTGGGAAAAAGATGCTGTTTTATTGTTTGGGTAGAGGTTAGTTCGTAAAGGGGTCTGTGTGTCCCTGCACCAATGGGTCTCCTGGACAAAAACTACCTGAGATTTAGCATGTTGGAGGTGGCATAAGAGTTTGATGTACTTATGTGGAGTGTTGAGTCCTCTCACATTGTGAGAAATGCATATTATAGACATGGTTCTGAAAGAAAAAAAAAAGGGAGGGGGCAAGGGGATTCGGGGCAAGCGGATTCAAATTAGGGGGGAGGGTGATGTTAAGAGTTGAGACGGCGGAACTTTTGAAGATTGTAGACTAGGAGGTCTATGTGTACAAAGATGCGGTATAAAGCAAGATAAACCACGTAGGTAGTCAAAATGTACAAAGTACAATTTAAAGGTACTTTTAAAATTGGGGGGGAGAAGAGGAAAAAGTAGGTCATGTCGGAGCAGTAAGATTGAAGGATAAGTGGAGAGTAGTGTTTTCAGAGCCGAAATTAAATGGCCTGGACACCTGTCTGGTGTAATTGGTGAAGTGGTGTGTGGGTGTTGCATAGTGGATAAGCTTTTTGTTTGATTGTTGTGGTGTTGGATATAGTAACATTGAAAATGTGATGGAGTGGTATAGTTTCTTTTTTTTTTTTTTTTTTATATTTATTTATATATACCAACAGTGCAATTTTGCTTAAACATATTATAAATACAATATACATACACCTTGCAGGGTGTCGGCAGAAATACAACCGTAAAAAACAAGAAATACAACAAAGAAATAATATAATGGCAATATATGCTAGTTCCATCTATATTGTATTGGAAACAATAAATTAAATCAAGAATAGGACACCTTTTTACACTGTTGGCGAATTTTTATTTACCTAGAACAAACAAAACTTAGAAGGGGAAGAAAAAACAAAACAAAAAAAAGGAGGGGGAGTTGGGTCAGAGTGGTATAGTTTCTAACATGTTTTGCTTGTTGTGTACCTGAGTGTGTTGTGTTAATATGGCACTCTGTGAAGGCACGGCCAGTCTGAGATTATACATTAAGTCCTTGAGATATTAGTTTTAAACAGAGTTTAAAGGGTAAATGTTTTAGTTAAGCATCTATATAGAGAGTACTATAGCATTAGGGAGATATTAGGGTATAACATCCAACAGTTGACTTTAACATTAGAAAGTAATGTTATAATGGTCTCAAGGGAGAGACTGTGCAAAATGCATACATAACGTTTTAGTACATTGAACAATCAAGATTACCAGCTACCTATAAGGTGGTGTGGTGGTGGGGTTGGGGGAGTAGAGAGTAGTTGGTATCTCGTGTGAACATAGGTGCATGGCAGTACTGCTTCTTGGTGCAGCTCACTTCGTGAAATAAGTAATCAGGCATGGATTGTTTGTTTAAGTTTAGAGGGTTTTTGAGGATGCAAGTGTTAAGGGAGGTGAGTGTTTTAGCTAGGTGACTCCTAATTGAGTGTATGTAGTTGAAATGGTGTTTAGTGGTGGAGTGTATGATCACCAATGGATGCCATTGGTGTTGTTGTTCACCGGAGTGGTGTTTTTATGTGTTGTCTTTTTAAAGATGAGGTGGGTGTATAACTCTGAGTTTCTATAAGTCGTAAGGTGTGTCTGTGCATCATAAAATTCGAGTATGGATAATATTTTGAAACACCAATTGCAACACTCAATTAAATACTGTAGAGTCCCAAGAGCGAGTATGGCAAGTGTGCTTTTAGGATTAGATTTACATTAACCATTCCTGTATGTGAGCGTAAACAAGTAGGTGACTTTTAGCCCAAGTGATATCAACCATGTAGGCCTAACCTGGGCAATTGCATAACTAGGGTGAATTAGGTAAACAGGTAGAATAATGTCACGGATACCAGACAGCCAAGGCTGCTGTCACAGACACCGACCTGCAAGGGTTAAACCCCTACCCCCTACTACCTCACCCCTGTTGTTCCTCAGTGGTTTTGAGCTCCTTGGAGCAACCGCAATCTCTAGGAGTCTTTGCTTCTTTTTGTGTTCCTACTTTGTGGCGGAGCTACCTACCCGGGGCAGTTGGGGTATCCGTCACATTGGCTGGCAGCGGTGGGATCTGCTTCTTCCACACGATTCCTGCTGACAGAGGTGAAGCGCCACAGTAGCCAGTAATCAGATGTAATGAATTGTTACTGTTGCACATATTTATATACTGTAAATTTTAAAAGATCTGTGTCTGCCTTCTCATGACGGGTCCTTAAAGGTACATACTACTGTGGCTTTTCTAGCAGGCATTGTAACTTCTACCAAAGAACTTTACAGCCTAATACCATACATCTAATACATGAAATGTAACTCTATATGAGGTATTCCAATGACACCATTTTATCACTACTTTTAACCACTTGTTGATACACCATCTAAAACTAATAATGCCGATAATATGCATATTTACCTCCTTAAAGGGGCATTTCAGATAACCGTATAATGTGATTTAATTTTATAATTCTTCATCTTCACACATTACCTTTGCAACTGCCCTTACATCTACATTATACTTTGCAGTTACTATGTTACCACTATGTACCTCCTTACAAGAAACATACATATTCTATTTTCTCTTTTGACTCTCTTGGGGCCACAATGTGAAGTTTGAACCACTTGTTATTAAACCAACTAGAGGAAAGATGTCTTAAATGATGCAGTACCCATACATATTTGATTCCTAGAAGGGGCTATTAAGATAACAATGTAATGTGTTTTAATTTTGTAATTTTACAATTACAATTCATGTTTACAATTAAAAGATACCTTAGTCTACCACTCCCTCAGTAGGTATGTTTGATGACACCATGGCATTTAAATTAACAGATGAAAAATGTGAAAGTGACATTAATGAGGCTTTTAAACCAACAATTGATATAAATGAAACAAATATAGATGAGAAAAGAAGTGATGTTTTACTGCATTTAAAGAGTATAAAAATAAAGCAATCAAAGAGTTAAAAGTAAAATGGGAATTGGTGAGTTTACAGATGTTTAAATGATACAGTTACTATACATATTTGATTCCTAGAAGGGGCTATTAAGAAAATAATGTAATGTGTTTTAATTTTGTAATTTTACAATTACAATTCATGTTTACAATTAAAAGATACCTTAGTCTACCACTCCCTCAGTAGGTACGTTTGATGACACCATGGCATTTAAATTAACAGATAAAAAATGGGAAAGTGACATTAATGAGGCTTTTTTTAAACCAACAATCAATATAAATGAAACAAATATAGATGAAAAAAGGAGTGATGTTTTTACTGCATTTAAAGAGTATAAAAGGAAAGCAATCAAAGAGTTAAAGTAAAATGGGAATTGGTGAGTTTATAGAACTATGTCAAAGAAGAATTAATTCCTAGAGGCTTAAGGATAAGGTTGGACCCAGGAATTAATGTAAGAGGAGAAGAGGCTAACAACGAATTTACTCAAAAATAGAATGCTATACTGACGAAATGTACAATAAAGTTAATGCAATTAATGATAGATGAGGATGAAAAATAATTGGAGGAATGTAAAAAAGAAACAAATATAATGTATGAACAGGTAAAAAAAAAATTTCAGCAGGCAGAGGCAGAGAGGATGAAGAGGGGGGAGATACAGGAACAATGCAGGGAACCGGATGGTAACCAGGAATCAGAGCAAATAACTTAATTATTAGGCAGTTATAAAGATGAACAGGGATTAGTAGATGAAATGACAGTAGTAAATCTATCATCCACAAAGGTAATTATAGCACACATTTAGTTACTTAAAAAAGGCCTCACTTTTTGTCCCACAAATAGTTTGGATACATTTGAATTTATTAAAGATCTAAACTTATATGCACAAAAGATTATACTAAAAAAAAATGTGGAAAATGGAGCAGATAAAACTAGCCTGACAAAGCTGATTAATTGCAATAAACAATTTGGATTCTTTGCTTGAGGAACAAGAAAGGGAAGAGATTGACACAAAGTATCCTAAAGTATCAAGCTTTAAACCATCGCCAAAATATATGCCTCAACTATCTCTATCCTCCAGCATACAAACATTTGTTAGATGTGTGGAGCATGATGTTAGTAATATAGGTATGACTAAGAGCCTATTGCAGGCTTGAAACGTTGTCTCTCTGCTTTTTGGACCCAACCCATGAAAATAAAGGTCTTTTAAAGATTTTTTGTTGGTGGCTGGAGTGTTTCTACATATACCTAGCAATATAGGTATGACAGGAGTGATAGAAGATAATTTAACAAAACAAGAAAGGATTGCCTTGAAATATCTGATAAGCAGAAAAGACCTAGTAATAAAGCCGTCCGATAAAGGATATACTTATCTTAAATCAGGAAAGCTACACACAAGAGGTACAGAGGCAATTGCAGACCAAGGAACAATATGAAATGGTCAATAGACAAACATATGAAAGGACATGCAATGAACTTATGTTCTTGTTAAATGGAGCACGTGATGTTGGCTTAATCACCAAAAAAGAGTTTGATTTCTTGTTAAACCCTCACCCAATAATTCCCACCTACTATTGCATACCTAAGCTGCACAAAAGTATGACAAAACCTCCAGGATTTCCAATTGTCTCGGGCATAGGGGGACCAACTGAAGGAATCAGTTGATATATTGATTTTTATCTACATCCTTTTTGACCTCACTATCCTCCTATGTCCAAGACACAGGTGACGTGCTATGAAGAATTGATAAGATAACAGTTGACCCTGATATGCTCTTATTAACCCTAGATATGGAGTCATTTTACTCCTCTATTCCTCATAAAACAGGATTAGAAGCAGCAAATATTTCCTAGAGCCGGACAGATAGCTCAGTATGCTAAGGCACTGTGGCTGAGCTCTGTAGCAACCTAAGGGTTGCAGGTTTCGATCCCCGGCGAGGTCCACTCAGCCTTTCATCCTTCCGAGGTCGATAAAATGAGCAGCGCCTTGAGACCCTTGCTGGTGATTAGCTGCGCTTTACAAGTACCACATACATACATACAGAGTTGAGAGGAGAGGGGTACAGGGAGAATACTACCTTTGACCTACAACTATTGGATTTTGTACTGACCAATAATATCTTCTGCTTTGATGGACACCTGTATAGGCAGGTTTGTGGCACTGATATGGGTGCCGCATGGGCCCCCACCTACGCATATTTATATCTCGGTCTTTGGGAAACGTGATGTCTTTCAGAAACTAGACTAGTTGGTGGAGAAACATGTGGCACTCTGGTTTAGATATGTGGATGATGTCCTTATGTTGTGGATGGGAGACATTAATTCAGTAACACAATTTTATTGAATCAGAATGACAAAAATCTATTCCTAACAGATCAAGTCAGTGATAAGGAAGCTACATTTCTAGATCTAAAGATAAAAGTTAAGGATGGTATTTTGCACACAGAGATATTTAGGAAGGAAATGGCAACAAACAGTTTGCTGCATGCACCCAGTCATCATCCGGTCCCTCTAAAGAATGGGGTTCCAGTGGGACAATTCCTGCACTTGTAAAGGTGCTGTTCCACAAAGGAATCTTTTGAGGAGCAAGCCGTACAGAAAGCAGAGAGATTCTTGCAGAGAGGCTATTTAAAGAGACAGGTGAAAAAAGCCTGGACTAGAGCAAGATATACACCTAGAAATCAGCTATTGTATGGTAAAAAATAAACACATAAAGGTTATCCAGAAACAAGATTGATAACACCATATAACTCACACTGAGGCAAGTTACGAGAAATACTAAATAAACACTGATATATTTTAGCCAGTGATACGTCACTAAAGAACTGCATATCAGAATATCCGTTGTTAACAGCAAGAAGGTCACCTAGTATAAGGGACAAACTTGTACACAGTGCGTTCCAGAGGGAAGCAGGTGGTAACTGGCTAAATCAATTGAGAAAACAGAGTTGGAATGTGTTCCATGTGGCCACTGTGTATACTGCGGCTATGTGGAAAAATCATCCACATTTAGGACAGAAGTAACAAGCCACCTATATGATGTGAGGGAAAGGATTACATGCATAACAAAAAATGTAATTTATTTATTACACTGTCCGTGTCCCAGGTACTATGTTGGAAAAACGACACATGAACTGAAGAATCAAATAAGAGAACATAGGGATGACATAAAAACTGTGATAAGGACAGTCCAGTAGCGAGACATTTTCAGAGATACCATAACACTGATTTTTCACAATTAAAAATTATGGGCATAGAACATCTAAAACCTAAAAGAAGAGGAGGTAACCTGGACAAAATGCTGTTGCAGCATGAATCCAGATGGATGTTTAAACTTAACACATTGGTCCCAAGAGGGTTAAAGGAAAAAATAGAATATGCATGTTTCTTGTAAGTAGGTACGTAGTGGTAACATAGTAGTTGCAATGTGTAATGTTGATGTAATAATTGGCCATTGCAAAGGTACTATGTGAAGATGAAAAATTACAAAATTAAAACACATTACATTGTTTTCTTAATAGCCCCTTCTAGGAATCAAATATGTATAGTAACTGTATCATTTAAACATCTGTAAACTCACCAATTCCCATTTTACTTTTAACTCTTTGATTGCTTTATTTTTATACTCTTTAAATGCAGTAAAACATCACTTCTTTTCTCATCTATATTTGTTTCATTTATATCAATTGTTGGTTTAAAAGCCTCATTAATGTCACTTTCACATTTTTCATCTGTTAATTTAAATGCCATGGTGTCATCAAACGTACCTACTGAGGGAGTGGTAGACTAAGGTATCTTTTAATTGTAAACATGAATTGTAATTGTAAAATTACAAAATTAAAACACATTACATTGTTATCTTAATAGCCCCTTCTAGGAATCAAATATGTATAGTAACTGTATCATTTAAGACATCTGTCATCTAGTTGGTTTAATAACAAGTGGTTCAAACTTCACATTGTGGCCCAAGAGAGAAAATAGAATATGTATGTTTCTTGTAAGGAGGTACGTAGTGGTAACATAGTAACTGCAAAGTAAAATGTAGATGTAATGATTGGCAGTTGCAAAGGTAATGTGTGAAGATGAAGAATGATAAAATTAAAACACATTCGGCTAGATTTGTCGGTAAAGACCCGCGTAGCTAACGCAGCTTTTTTTCCTACCGCTGCTTCCAAACAACGCTGGTATTTAGAGTTGTCCGAATGGCTGCGTTAGGCTCCAAAAAGGGAGCGTTAAGCCGAATTTACCGCCACTTCAACCCTCAATACCAGCGTTGCTTACGGTAGCGGTAAGCTGGAAAAACATGCTCGTGCACGATTGCCCCATAGGAAACAATGGGGCAGTTTGGGCTGAAAAAACCCCAACGCAGCCCCATTGTTTCCTATGGGGAAACACTTTCTAAGTCTGCACCTAACACCCTAACATGAACCTCGAGTCTAAACACCCCTAACCTTACACTTATTAACCCCTAATCTGCCAACCCGCTATCGCTGACACCTGCATTACACTATTAACCCCTAATCTGCCGCTCCGGACACCGCCGCCACCTACATTATCCCTATGAACCCCTAATCTGCTGCCCCCAACATCGCCGACACCTACATAATACTTATTAACCCCTAATCTGCCCCCCCAATGTCGCCGCTACCTTACCTACACTTATTAACCCCTAATCTGCCAACCGGACCTCATCGCCACTATAATAAATGTATTAACCCCTAAACCGCCGCACTCCCGCCTCGCAAACACTATAATAAATAGTATTAACCCCTAATCTGCCCTCCCTAACATCACCGCCACCTAACTTCAAGTATTAACCCCTAATCTGCTGACCGGACCTCGCCGCTACTATAATAAATGTATTAACCCCTAAAGCTAAGTCTAACCCTAACCCTAACACCCCCTAACTTAAATATAATTTTAATCTAACGAAATAAATTAACTCTTATTAACCCATAATATTCCTATTAGTATTCCTATTTAAAACTAAATACTTACCTGTAAAATAAACCCTAATATAGCTACAATATAACAAATAATTATATTTTAGCTATTTTAGGATTTTTATTTATTTTACAGGCAACTTTGTATTTATTTTAACTAGGTACAATAGCTATTAAATAGTTATTTACTATTTAATAGCTACCTAGTTAAAATAATTACAAAATTACCTGTAAAATAAATCCTAACCTAAGTTACAATTAAACCTAACACTACACTATCAATAAATTAATTAAATAAATTATCTACAATTACATACAATTAAATAAACTAAATTAAATTACAAAAAACCCCCACTAAATTACAAAAAATAAAAAAAGATTACAAGAATATTTGGCTAATTACACCTACTCTAAGCCCCCTAATAAAATAAAAAAGCCCCCCAAAATAATAAAGGTCCCTACCCTATTCTAAATTAAAAAGTAATCAGCTCTTTTACCAGCCCTTAAAAGGGCTTTTTGCAGGGCATGCCCCAAAGTAATCAGCTCTTTTGCCTGTAAAAAAAATACAACCCTCCCCAACATTAAAAGCCACCACCCACATACCCCTACTCTAACCCACCCAAACACCCCTTAAATAAACCTAACACTACCCCTGAAGATCTCCCTACCTTGAGTCGTGTTCACCCAGCCGGGCCGAAGTCTTCATCCGATGGGGCAGAAGAGGACATCCAGACCAGCAGACATTTTCATCCAAGCGGCATCTTCTATCTTCATCCATCTGGAGCGGAGCCATCTTCTTCCCAGCTGATGTGGATCCATCCTCTTCAACCGACGCCTACTCGCCAAATGAAGGTTCCTTTCAGCCAATAGAATGCAAGCTCAATCTGATTGGCTGATTGGATCAGCAAATCGGATTGAACTTGAATCTGATTGGCTGATTGAATCAGCCAATCAGATTTTTCCTACCTTAATTCCGATTGGCTGATAGAATCCTATCAACCAATCGGAATTTGAGGGACGCCATCTTGGATGACGTCATTTAAAGGAACCTTCATTTGGTCAGTAGGCGTCGGTTGAAGAGGATGGATCCGCATCGGCTGGGAAGAAGATGTCTCCGCTCCGGATGGATGACGATAGAAGATGCCGCTTGGATGAAGATGTCTGCCGGTCCGGATGTCCTGTTCTGCCCGGATAGGATGAAGACTTCTGCCAGTCTGGATGTCCTCTTCTGCCCCATCGGATTAAGATTTCGGCCTGGCGGGGTGAAGACGACTCAAGGTAGGGATATCTTCAGGGGGGTAGTGTTAGGTTTATTTAAGGGGGGTTTGGGTGGGTTATGTGGGTATGTGGGTGGTGGGTTTTAATGTTGGGGGGTTGTATTTTTTTACAGGCAAAAGAGCTGATTACTTTGGGGCATGCCCCGCAAAAAGCCCTTTTAAGGGCTGGTAAAAGAGCTGATTACTTTTTAATTTAGAATAGGGTAGGGACCTTTATTATTTTGGGGGGCTTTTTTATTTTATTAGGGGGATTAGAGTAGGTGTAATTAGCCTAATATTCTTGTAATCTTTTTTATTTTTTGTAATTTAGTGTTTGTTTGTTTTTTGTAATTTAGTTTAGTTTATTTAATTGTATGTAATTGTAGGTAATTTATTTAATTAATTTATTGATAGTGTAGTGTTAGGTGTAATTGTAACTTAGGTTAGGATTTATTTTACAGGTAATTTTGTACTTATTTTAACTAGGTAGCTATTAAATAGTTATTAACTATTTAATAGCTATTGTACCTAGTTAAAATAAATACAAAGTTGCCTGTAAAATAAATATAAATCCTAAAATAGCTACAATATAATTATTCGTTATATTGTAGCTATATTAGGGTTTATTTTGCAGGTAAGTATTTAGTTTTAAATAGGAATACTTTAGTTAATAAGAGTTAATTTATTTTGTTAGATTAAAATTATATTTAACTTAGCGGGGTGTTAGGGTTAGACTTAGCTTTAGGGGTTAATACATTTATTATAGCAGCGGCGAAGTCCGGTCGGCAGATTAGGGGTTAATACTTGAAGTTAGGTGGCGGCGATGTTAGGGAGGGCAGATTAGGGGTTAATACTATTAATTATAGTGTTTGCGAGGCGGGAGTGCGGCGGTTTAGGGGTTAATACATTTATTATAGTGGCGGTGAGGTCCAGTCGGCAGATTATGGGTTAATAAGTGTAGGTAAGGTAGCGGCGACATTGGGGGGGCAGATTAGGGGTTAATAAATATTATGTAGGTGTCTGCGATGTTAGGGGCAACAGATTATAGGGGTTCATAGGGATAATGTAGGTGGCAGCGATGTACGGTCGGCAGATTAGGGGTTAAAAATATTTATTATAGTGTTGGCGATGTGGGGGGACCTCGGTTTAGGGGTACATAGGTAGTTTATGGGTGTTAGTGTACTTTAGAGCACTGTAGTTAAGAGCTTTATATACCGGCGTTAGCCCATAAAGCTCTTAACTACAGCCTTTCCATGGGCGGTAGGAGTCTTGTCGGTAGAGGTGTAACGCTCACTTCAGCCAAGACTCTAAATACCGGTGTTAGGAAGATCCCATTGAAAAGATAGGATACGCAATTGGCGTAAGGGGATCTGCGGTATGGAAAAGTCGCGGCTTGAAAGTGAGCGGTACACCTTTACCTGGCTGACTCTAAATACCAGCGGGCGGCCAAAAGCAATGTTAGGACCCCTTAACGCTGCTTTTGACGGCTAACGCAGAACTCTAAATCTAGGCGATTATACGGTTATCTGAAATGCCCCTTTAAGGAAGTAAATATGCATATTATCTTCATCATTAATTTTAGATGGTGTATCAACAAGTTGTTAAAAGTAGTACAAAAAATTGTGTCATTGGAATACCTCACATAGAGTTACATTACATGTATTATATGTATGGTATTAGGCTGTAACGTTCTTTGGCAGAAGTTAAAATGCCTGTTAGATAAGCAACAGTAGTATGTACCTTTTAGGACCCATCATGAGAAGGCGGGCACAGATCTTTTAAAATGTTCAGTATATAAATATGTGTAACAGTAACAATTCATTACATCTGATGAAGCCCTGAATCCAGCCCTTGAGGGGAAGGGGTGAAACGCATAATGTTGAATACGTGATTAGATTGTCTGTTGCTGCTACACACGTTTGTTGGATGAAAACGCCAATCTGTATGAGATACAGTTGCAAGTGAAGAGCCGCCTTACCCCTCCACTGAAAAATTTCCACAATAAGAAGCGGAGTGCCGTAATAGCTTACCGCAGTGTAGGACGGTCAAGGGTAAGTTTTGTGGCTGCAGCCTTGCTATGGGACAACATGCACATGTAATTGCCGCATAATTTGATATGATAGATACCGTGTGTACCCTATTTTGGCCTATTTTTCTTGATAAAAATTATTATTATTATCATTTATTTGTATAGCGCCGCCAAATTCCGTAGCGCTGGGTACAATGATAGAAGTATACAATGACAATGATTTGTGATAAAATACAAAACATAACAAAACTAAACAAATCTAGTACAGGAGGAAGAGGGCTCTGCTCCGGAGAGGTCACAGTCTACAGGTTTGGGGTGCAGAGACATAAGGTTGGGGTAGCTTGTCACATTGATTGTAGTTGCAGAAGTGAGTCAGACAATTTATGTATTAGTTTGGTTCAGATGAGGGATGGAGGATAGATGGTAAGCCTATCTGAATAGGTGGGTTTTCAAGAAGCGTCTGAAGCTATACTGTTGGAGACAGTCTAATGGAGCAGGGTAGAGAGTTCCAGAGGACAGGAGCAGCATGTACAAAGTCTTGAAGGCGGGAGTGGGACGTAGAGATAACAGGAGTGGAGAGACGTAGGTCAGAGTTTGATCGAAGAGGATGGGATGGGGAATATTTCATGATGAGAGAGGAAATATAGTTGGGAGTTAGACTGTTGAGTGCTTTGTAAGTTAGGGTTAATACTTTAAATTGTATTCTGGAGTGTATGGGAAGCCAGTGTAGAGGAGTAGCTGATCGGCGACTTAGGTGGATGAGTCTAGCAGAAGCATTCATAATAGATTGGAGGGAGGAGAGGCGGTGTTTTGGAAGGCCATTTAGGAGTAGATTGCAATAATCAATGTGTGACAAAATGAGGGAATGAATAATTATTTTTGTCATTTTTTGAGTAAGGAAGGGACGAATTCTGGAAATGTTCTGTAGGTGTGAACGGCAGGATTTGGTAAGTGCCTGTATATGTGGGTTGAATGTGAGCTCTGAGTCTAGTGTGAACCCAAGACAGCGGACCTGGGGTGAGGTGTTGAGAATAGAGTCTCCAACCGTCAGAAAAATGTCAGGTGTTGGATGTCTCGAAGAGGGGGGAATAGGAAGCAGCTCAGTTTTAGACAGATTGAGTTGGAGGTAGTCTGACGCCATCCAAGGGAAAATTGCAGAGAGGCAGTTAGAAATCTGGTTGAGTAAATAGGGAGAGATATCAGGAGAGGAAAGAAATATTTGGGTATCATCAGCATATAAGTGGTACTGGAATCCAAAGAGGCTATAAGTTTTCCAAGGGAGGATGTATAGAGAGAGAAAAGCAAGAGGCCCAAGACAGAGCCTTGCGGTACTCCACTTGAGAGCGGCATAGGTTTGCAAGATATGTTGTTAAAGGAAACTGAAAATGAGCAGTTTGGGAGATATGAGGCAAACCAGGAGAGGGCGGTGTCTCGGATGCCAAATGAATGTAGTATTTTTAGGAGGAGAGGATGGTCGACTGTGTCAAAAGCAGCAGGGATAGGTCAAGAAGAATTAGTAAGGAGTAGTGGCCTTTTGCTTTATCTGATAACAGGTTACTTTAGCAAGAGCAGTTTCTGTTGAGTGTTTAGGGCGGAAACCAGATTGTAGTGGATCAAGTAAGGAGTTAGTTGTGCGAAATTGAGTTAGCCGATTATAAACCAGTCATTCCAATAATTTTGTAGAAAAGGGAAGTAAGGAGACCGGTCAATAGTTAAAAGGTGTTGAGGGGTCAAGTGAGGGATTTTTTAGGATTGATATGATTGACACATGCTTGAATGTATCAGGAAATGTGCCAGCGGTGAGAGATTAGTTAAAGAGATGAGTTAGGGTAGGGGTTAGTGAAGCAGAGAGAGAGGGAAGGAGTCTTGAAGGAATAGGGTCAAGTAGGCAGGCTGTGAGATAAGCCAAGGATAGGAGTACAGAGACTTCTTCCTCTGTTACAGGAGGGAAGTAGCATAGAGTTTAATGTTAATAGAAGGGGTGGGTAGGAATGCTGGGTTTGAGGGGTGTAAGGTGCAGATATCTTTTCTAATGGTGTCAATTTTATTTTTGAAGTGATCAGCAATAATCTGAGCAGTGAGGTTGGTAGTGGGCGGGGGTGCAGGCAGACGTAAAAGGGAGTTAAAGGTTGAGAACAGCTTTCTGGGGTTGGATGCCTGATATAACACAAGGGAGGAAAAATAGACTTGTTTGGCCAGGTTGAGCACAGAGTTGTAGGACTTAAGGATGATTTATAATGCCAGAAATCAGCACAGGTGAGTGATTTCCTCCACTACCATTCAGCAGCCCGTGAACATCGCTGAAGATATCTGGTCTGTTTGGTGTGCCACAGTTGCCGTCGAGTGATTAATGTATTGCGAACAGTGGAGGGTGCTGCTTTGTCAAGTGTTGATTTTAGTGCCAAATTATACTGTAAAGCCATGAGGTTTGGGCAAGAGAGGGATAAAATGTCAGAGCAGAGGATTCAGTTGAGTGGAAAAGTCTGTGAGATCCAAGTTATTTAAATTCCTGTAAGGAATGAGTGGCACTGTTCAATCACAGTCACACACAGTCTATTCCCTTGGCTGGGCAGTGGGCAGCACACATTATTTAAATTCTTGCTGGTTCTGAGTCAGACAGCACAGCGGTCAACTCAGTACTCAGTCACTGCAGCATACAGACTGAGAGCAGGGTCTTCTTGCTATGTGATATCACGTCACCCGCGTGATCACGTGACGAAGTCTGCCACAGAAGACAGTCAAGACAGTTACACAGGCAGTCGCAGATGGGTGGCAAGCAGCGCAGAGAGGAGAGGTCTGACCAAAACTCCGGCTCCGCACACTGTCAGGATCAGATAGATGATGATCCGATCAGCTGAGCAGAACCTGAGTTGACACAGGCGGAAGGTGGCCGCTGCCAGGGGGCTGGGCTTGCAGCATCCTAGTAAAGCAATTCTAAAGAAAACTACCTAAGGCTATGTCCGTTTAAAAAAAAAAAAATTATTACCGGACAGTAGCCTGAAATACAGGACAGTCTGGTCTAATAACGGACACCTGGCAACCCTATACACATACCATAGATAAAAATATATAGGTTTACTTTTTATGTCTACTGTTTGCACTTTAGAACATAGGGCTGGATTATAAGTGATGCGCTAACATTAGTGTGGGATATTAAAATATTATGCCTGTGTTAATTTGAGCGCGGATTACAAGACGAATGTCAACGTGACCACACAAGCACAAACTAAATTTCAGATAGATTACGAGTTTTGAGCGATATAGGGAAATTAACGCGGGCGATATGGTTGGGTTGAGCTCCATACCTCACCCAAATGCAAGCGGTGTTTTGACGTGCTCATGCACGATTTCCCCATAGACATCAGTGGGGAGAGTCGGCTTAAAAAAAGCCTAACACCTGCGATCGCGGAAACAAAAGCTCCATAACGCAGCCCCATTGATGATATGGGGAAATTAAAAGTTATGCTTAAACCTAACACCCTAACATAAAAACCATGTCTAAACACCCTTAATCTGCTGCCCCTGACATCGCCACCACCTAAATAAAACTATTAACCCCTAATCTGCCACCACCTACATTACAGTTATTAACCCCTAATCTGCCGCCACTATACTAAAATTATTATCCCCTAAACCTCTGGCCTCCCACATCACTAACACTAAATAAATATATTAACCCCTAAACATAACCCTAAGCATAACCCTAACCCTAACGTAACCCTAAGCCTAAATCTAACCCTAACCCCCTCTAACTTAAATATAATTAAAATAAATCTAAATAAAAGTTACAATTATTACCTAAATAATTCCTATTTAAAACTAAATACTTACCTATAAAATAAAACCTAAGCTAGCTACAATATAACTAATAGTTATATTGTAGCTAGTTTAGGTTTTATTTTTATTTCACAGGTAAGTTTGTATTTATTTTAACTAGGTAGACTAGTTAGTAAATAGTTATTAACTATTTACTAGCTACCTAATTAAAATAAATACAAAGTTCCCTGTAAAATAAAACCTAACCTGTCTTACACTAAAACCTAACATTACAATAAAATAAAATAAATTAAATTAATAAAATACAATTTTCTAAATTACAAAAAATAAACACTAAATTACAAAAAATAAAAAACAAAATTATCAAAAATAAAAATCGAATTACTCCTAATCTAATAGCCCTATCAAAATAAAAAAGCCCCCATCCCCCAAAATAAAAACCCCCTAGCCTACACTAAACTGACAATAGCCCTTAAAAGGGCCTTTTGTGGGGCATTGCCTCAAAGAAATCAGCTCTTTTACTTGTAAAAAAAATACAAACAACCCCCCAACAGTAAAACCCACCACCCACCCAACCAAACCCCCCAAATACAAACCTATCTAAATAAACCTAAGCTAACCATTGCCCTGAAAAGGGCAATCAGCTCTTTTACAAAGTGCCCAAACCCTAAGCTAAAATAAAACCCACCCAAAAAAACTTTAAAAAAACCCTAACACTAACCCCCTGTTAGAATTATTTAGCACTACTGACACCATTTTGTCTTTAGGCATCCATTTTGTCAAGAATGGTTTATTATAGTTTATTATAACAGCTTATTATGTTGTGAGACATAGCTTAATGTTAGGAATACTTGTATATCAAGAATGGCCTTGTGAATGTCCCTGGTGATGCGCCTGGATTCCCCGTTATCTCTATAAGATGTCCAACGGCTTTGCTTTATGCTGGTCGATGCGCCCAGTTATACTTATAGCTAACATTCTCCACGTATGAGAAATACTCCTTTTACCCAATTATATTTAATAAGCTTTTTTTTGTTTCTAAGCAATACTGTGTAAGATGATGTAGCTATGAGTACGTCATTGCTTAACCCTATATGCTGTAACCACTGCCTATAAAAGTATTGTGCACCTTATAATAAACAGAACAGTGATTAGACCGTTCTTGCTGCATGTCTCGTTTGGTAACACATTCAGTTCCAGGTAGAAATGTAGAATACTGTAAGTGCTAACTGCCCCCCCCCCGAAAATATCACCTAACAATTCTGGTTTCAGAGCGTGGAATTTGCACTGGGTAAGTAGATAAGTGTTTTTTATACTCTGCTTTTCCCTCTGTGAATCTGAACCTAAAAGTTTGGATGGTGTTAGTGATATATATAAAGGGTTAAAGTCCTTTTCTAAGGGGTTACTGCGGTGGAAGCGCAGGGTTGCGTGGGTTTGAGTCCCAGCTACCAGGTTTGGAGTCCTGCTAGGGTTAAGCATATATTTTAGCCTACAATTGTGGAGGTTTGTGTCCTTGCGCAAATTTGTAGCGATATTTTTAGCGTGAGTTTAAGTCTCACCTGGGTTAAAATTCCTTATATAACCATATAGTAGAGTTTAGTTTACTTATCACTGGAACTGGTATGGGTACTTGTTGACGCTTATTGCTTAATTGCTTGTGCTTCAAGGATTTTTCTTTTGTGCTGTGTTGTGCTTAAGAATATTAAAGTAATTGCTGATATTATTTTATTGCTGTCATTATTGTGTTGTTAAAATGGGGTCTGCTTACAGAAAAAAGTTTGATATAATGCTGAGGTACAGAGAAGTCAGGCTTTCTGACACCCTGCCCCTTCTATATCAGAATGCCCCATCAGCTCCTCTGCCTGCAATGTGTCCCTCACTAGCTGCTTTTAATAATGCAGAGCGAGAAGAGGAGAATGGTTTTGCATCTTTAATGTCTACAAAGGGGTTAACTATTTCATTTCAATGCAGGGAGCTGTGCACTACAAGCTGTCAGTAATCACAGCCCTGTAAATTCAACTAAATATTTTGCTTCTGCATTCAGGAATGTTACGGGCAAAGAAAGGGGGGCCGAATGCAGAGACACAAGAGAAAAAAAACTGTTACAGAAGCTCTGTTTGTAACTATAGGTGAGCAAACCATGATTAGAGCCCAATCCATAGAGCGTTTGATGGATTGGGCACTGAAATGCCCTGACCCTGTGAAGCACCCTATGGGAGCTATTACATATCTTAAAAGGGTCACAAACAATATGTCTAATTGCTTATTTCATTGCTATTATTGTGTTGTGAATGTGTTTTCTGTTCAAAGGGCTTAGTGATAAGTGTTGTAGCTGCTTGTTGCATACTGTGCTCATGGAAAAAGTTCCTGAATCCCTGTACATAATGCTGTAATGTGACATGACAGGATGTATCTTAAAAAAATAGCTTGGTATGTGAAAACTTTTTCTTTTGTTGTATGTGTTGCAGTAACGAAACAGAGATTCTGTGTATGTGTAAGAAGTGTTTGTCTGTCTGATGTTTCACTGTGTCCCGTGTTACGTGTAAAAGGCTTGCTACCCACTAAATATCTGAGGATTTATTATCCTGTCTAAAAATAATTTGTTTATGTCTCAATCTGCTGGGAAAATGGCCATTCCTTGCAAATTCTGACAATTTCAGATACATTTTAAATTTGGTGGAAAGTTAATCTTATTGTATTTCTAAATGTCTTTGGTATGTTATGAAATATATGTTTTTTGTGAAACATGTTGCGTGCACGTGCACGGTATAATGACAATTGTAACCTGAATGGGGCAGGGAGTAGCTGCAGATTTGCATATGTAAACAAATGTATGATAACAAGAGAATGCAATAACACTTAGTCTGAACTCCAAATGAGTAGTGTTATGTCTCTTTCCACTCCCTCTGTATTGTGTGACAGCCATCAGCCAATCACAAATGCATATACAGTGGGGCAAAAAAGTATTTAGTCAGCCACCAATTGTGCAAGTTCTCCCACTTAAGAAGATGAGAGAGGCCTGTAATTTTCATCATAGGTATACCTCAACTACGAGAGACAAAATGTGGAAACAAATAAAGACAATTACATTGTCTGATTTGGAAATAATTTGTTTGCATATTATGGTGGAAAATAAGTATTTGGTCACCTACAAACAAGCAAGATTTCTGGCTCTCACAGACCTGTATCTTCTTTTTTAAGAGGCTCCTCTGTCCTCCACTCATTACCTGTATTAATGGCACCTGTTTGAACTTGTTATCCGTATAAAAGACACCTGTCCACAACCTCAAACAGTCATACGCCAAACTCCACTATGGTGAAGACCAAAGAGCTGTCGAAGGACACCAGAAACAAAATTGTAGACCTGCACCAGGCTGGGAAGACTGAATCTGCAATAGGCAAGCAGCTTGGTGTGAAGAAATCAACTGTGGGAGCAAAAATTAGAAAATGGAAGACATACAAGTCCACTGATAATCTCCCTCGATCTGGGGCTCCACGCAAGATCTCACCCTGTGGGGTTAAAATGATCACAAGAACAGTGAGCAAACATCCCAGAACCACACGGAGGGACCTAATGAATGACCTGCAGAGAGCTGGGACCAATGTAACAAAGGCTACCATCAGTAACACACTACGCCGCCAGGGACTCAGATCCTGCAGTGCCAGACGTGTCCCCCTGCTTAAGCCAGTACATGTCCGGGCCCATCTGAAGTATGCTAGAGAGCGTTTGGATGATCCTAAAGCCGATTGGAAGAATGTCATATGGTCAGATGAAACCAAAGTAGAACTGTTTGGTAGAAACACAACTTGTCGTGTTTGGAGGAGAGAGAACACCATACCTACTGTGAAGCATGGGGGTGGCAACATCATGCTTTGGGGCTGTTTCTCTGCAAAGGGAACAGGACGACTGATCCGTGTACATGAAAGAATGAATGGGGCCATGTATCGTGAGATTTTAAATGCAAACCTCCTTCCATCAGCAAGGGCATTGAAGATGAAACGTGGCTGGGTCTTTCAGCATGACAATGATCCCAAACACACCGCCCGTGTAACGAAGGAGTGGCTTCGTAAGAAGCATTTGAAGGTCCTGGAGTGGCCTAGCCAGTCTCCAGATCTCAACCCCATAGAAAACCTTTGGAGGGAGTTGGAAGTCTGTGCTGCCCAGCGACAGCCCCAAAACATCACTGCTCTAGAGGAGATCTGCATGCAGGAATGGGCCAACATACCAGCAACAGTCTGTGACAACCTTGTGAAGACTTACAGAAAACGTTTGACCTCTGTCATTGCCAACAAAGGATATATAACTAAGTATTGAGATGAACTTTTGATATTGACCAAATACTTATTTTCCACCAAATAAATTCTTTCCAAATCAGACAATATGATTGTCTGGATTTGTTTCCACATTTTGTCTCTCATAATTGAGGTATCCCTATGATGAAAATTACAGGCCTCACTCATCTTCTTAAGTGGGAGAACTTGAACAATTGGTGGCTGACTAAATACTTTTTTGCCCCACTGTATGTATATTCTGTGAATTCTTGCACATGCTCAGTAGGAGCTGGTGACTCAAAAAGTGTAAATATTAAAAGACTTTGCACATTTTGTTAATGAAATTTAAAAGTAAAGTAAAATTGAAAGTTGTTTAAAATTACATGTTCTGTCTGAGTCAATTTTGACTTGAGCATCGCTTTAAGGCTAATGTGATCAAATGAAAAAAAAAACACTAGTTAGGACTACAATAAACCCCAATGCATAAGCCGACTGGCGGCCCAAGGGCTACATGGGGCGCTCAGCATTAAAATGTCTGCCGTAGCTTTTGTTGTCCCCGAAAAAAAAGGCAGAAATAGAAATGTGGGCTTTGGGGTGACCACAACTCAAAAAAGCCAGCTTAAGCAATATTACCTAAATCCCCTGTGCCACTGAACATTTTTAGGAAATGTATTATTATTATTAGTGTGTTCAATAATCATACATTTTTAATCCCCCCTAAATTAATCCCAATTAAACTACAATTACATAAAATAAAAAAAGACTACCTTAAAAAATATTTTAAAATTACACAAAATAAAAAAATCCTATCTTTACATGAAAATAAAAAAACTAAGATTACATAAAAATAAAAAAAACTAAGATTACATTTAATTAAAAAACCTAAAATTACAAAAAATAAATAAATCTAAGATGACAGAAAAAAATAAATGAAATTATCCAAAATAAAAAAATTAAACCTAATCTAATACCCCTATAAAACCAAAAAAGCCACTGCAAAATAAAAGAAACCTAAGCTAACACTAAACTACCAATAGCCCTTAAAAGGGCCTTTTGTAAGGCATTGCCCTAAAATGATCGGTTCTTATACTTAAAGAATACAAATTACCCCCTAAAAGTAAACCCACCCAACCCCCAAAATAAAAAAGACCTAACTATAAAAAAAAATAATCTACCCATTGCCCCTAAAGGGACAGTTGTATGGGCATTGCCCTTAAAAGGGTAATCAGCTCTTTTACTGCCAATTAAAAAAAATAAAAAACACTAACTCCGAAATAGGTACTCACCATTCCTGAAGTCCAGCGGTGAAGGTCTTTTTCCAGGCGGCTTCATCTTCAATCTTCACCCCGGTGTCACGGAACGGAGGCAACACCATCTTCAATCTTCCTCCAGGTGCAGAGACAGATCGGTGGCGGCACGGTCTTCCGACATGGAGGCTCCTCTTCATGCGATAGTCCGCCGCACACTAAAGATGGTGTACCTTACATTCCTATTGGTTGAAAAATTTCAAACAGCAAATAGGATGACAGCGACTTACATCCTATTGGCTGTTCAAATCTGATTTATTTTTTTCTGTAATCTTAGATTTTTTTTTATTTTCTGTAATCTTAGTTTTTTTATTTTAATTTAATCTTAGTTTTTTTTTTAATGTAATCTTAGTTTTTTTTTATTTTCATGTAAAGATTTTTTAATTTGTGTAATTTTAAAATATTTTTACGGTAGACTTTTTTAATTTTATATAATTGTAGTTTTATTGGGGTTAATTTAGGGGGTGTTAGGGGGCTTAGTTATTAGATTGATTCTTTGCATTGTGGGGGGGTTGGCGGTTTAAGGATTAATAGGTTAATTAGGTAGATTGTGTTGTGGGGGGTGGCGGTTTTGGGATTAATAGTGTAATTAGGTAGATTGCGTTGTGGGGGGTTGGCGGGTTTAGGGGTTAATAGGGTAATTAGGTACTTTGCGTTGTGGGTGGTGGATTAGGGGTTAATAGGTTAAATTAGGTAGATTGTGTTGTGAGGGGTTGGCGGTTTTGGGGTTAATAGTGTAATTAGGTAGATTGTGTTGTGGGGGTTGGTGGTTTAGGGGTCAATAGCGTAATTAGGTACTTTGCATTGTGGGTGGTGAATTAGGGGTTAATAGATTAATTAGGCAGATTGTGTTGTGGGGGATTGGTGGTTTTGGGGTTAATAGTGTAATTAGGTAGATTGTGTTGTGGGGGATTGGCAGTTTAGGGGTTAATAGTGTAATTAGGTACTTTCCGTTGTGGGTGGATGGCAGATTAGGGGTTAATAGGTTAATTAGGTAGATTGTGTTGTGGGGTTTGTTGGTTTAGGGATCAATAGGGTAATTAGGTACTTTGCGTTGTGGGTGGTGGATTAGGGGTTAATAGGTTAATTAGATAGATTGTGTTGTGGGGGGTTGGTAGTTTTGGGGTTAATAGTGTAATTAGGTAGATTGTGTTGTGGGGGTTTGGCAGTTTAGGGGTTAATAGGGTAATTAGGTACTTTGCATTGTGGGTGGATGGCAGATTAAGGGTTAATAGGTTAATTAGGTAGATTGTGTTGTGGGGGGTTAGTGGTTTAGGGGTTAATAGTGTAATTAGGTAGATTGCGCTGTGAGGGGGTTGGCGGTTTAGGGGTTAATAGGATAATTAGGTACTTTGCGTTGTGGGTGGATTGCGGATTAGGTTTTAATAGTATTAATAGGTACAGTATTAATAGGTGCTTTGTGATGTGGGGGGTTGGCGGTTTAGGGGTTTATACTTTTAAAAGTAGTTGCACTGTGGCGCGATGGTTGATATAGTCGGTTTGACGTGTCGGTTTACTTTCTTTAAGATTTACATTTTTACGTGGGATTTTGTAATATACTTAGGTGCTGGCAGTTCCATTACTGCTGTAAGTCACTGGCAGCTCCAGAAATGTGTATTTGCGCACATTTCTGAAACTCGCCAGATTATCCGAAATACGGCAGTATATGAACTGCCGGCGCAGTATATGTGATTCACCTGATGTGCAAGGTGAATTTACTGGCTGCGTAGGTTTCAGTAGTTGCACTGAAGTCTACGCCGTATATGTAATCTCACCCTAGGTGTGCAATAGTTTAGTTTAACACTAGCACAGTACAGTACAATATTCAATTAGTATTTAATAAAAACTGTACAGTACCTGTAAAATAGCGACAATTTCTGCAGTGAAATGAAATTTGCCAGACTACGAGACTGAGACACAGAGTGCACTGCAATGCTGTAAACAGACCGAACGGCCCATAACAAAATGGTACCACAGGATATAAATACAGCGCTAAACCTAAAGGTTACAACTTTACACTCCCAGACCACCTCCCTTAAGATGGACACAGTAGACAATACAAAAATAGCATAAATGAGAGGGCGCTAGAAAGCTGGAAGTAACCAACACATTTTTTCTGTAAACATCTAGTCAGATATAGGTACAGTGTATAAAACCAGATTAAAACTTACATAGATCTAAAGATAAAATTACAAGCAAACAAACAATATACAATGGCAGGGACGTCTCCCTTTAATTCAAAATAATACTAAGAAGTATAAGATTTAAATATTCATAAAAGACGATAAAAAAGAGGTATGTGCAAAAAATGCCAATATAGCACCTTATAATAGTACAGACCACTAATTTTATGTTATGGGTGATGTTGTTCCAAATAACAGTGAACAAATGCACTTTTCTTCTGATGCAAGAAAAAGAGAGGAAAGGAACAAGTCCGTGTCTGCAGACAAATGGCAACAAATCAAAAGTGTTACTTTGAACACATGTAACAATGTATCAGATGGTAGCTGATAGAAACTTATTGAGGAGAGTAATAAATCTTCTTTTTAGTAACTGTGTTACTTCAGTAAGACGAAACAGCCTTTGGTACAGAATTATATACAGCCCGCCAGATCCCAGTCATATCAGGTCGGCAGCTGTAATAAACCACTGCTCACCTTCAGGGGAAATAACACTCACCCCTCTTTTTCCAAATGCAGCTATATGTGTGTATTAGGACTCACAGTCCTGCCGGATCACAGTTCTTTCAGGTCGGTGTTTTGTGTGATAGACATAGCTACTCACAGTTCCTTATGCATGGAGGAAACCATCAGGATCCCGGCGATTGCAAAGATTGTGTTCCAAAGTTAGGACGGCCCGCACTTAGCTTGTATTACGCACAGGATAGACTAGGTACCTAGTTGTAAAATCTTGTTCTTAGCAGGACAAACAGCTTCACTTCCTTCAATGCATTTCACCCGTAATGTTGGGCTTTTTCAAGATAGCAGCTGCTCCTGGAACCATGTTTAAAAACCTGCTGCTTGGATTCCATTAGTTAAAATCCTTCTTAATTGTTTCTTAAGGTGGAATGTTCTTTAAGGTGGTTTTTCTGGACCAGACTGTGTTTTTGGCTTGAGTGATAGCCAAACCTGCAAAAGTATTGACTGATTTTTCTTAGTATGTTATAAGGTGGTAATATACAGTGTATATATCCTATATATATAAATATATAGAGGTGGTATATGGCAAAAACTTGACTTTTAATACATTATTATAACAAGTGTGTATCTATCATTTACTTACACGGTGACATATATAGAACCAAAAGTATTAAATACTTAATTTTTCTTAAAAATTTCTCAGTTTGAACATCAATAGTAGGCTAAAAAAAGTCTAAACACTATACCATACTTCTGATAGTATTTTACTTAATATTCTTAATTATATATATAAATATATTTAAAGTCGACATTCGAACACATATGTAAATGATCTAAGTAAATTCAAAAGTTGTTTTTTTGTTTATTATTTTTTATTATCACCATCCTGTAGTATAGCAGTGGTCCCTATTTTAAATCAAGTTCCTTCTAATTTCGTTGTAGTTCTAGAGTTCAAGAATCCCATTGAGAGACAGTTAAATGTTTCCAAATTTGCAAAAGTAGAGACTGAACTGGACAGTAAAACTGTACATACAAATCTAAGACCAAAATCTAAATTTTACCCCCTACATGCGAAAAGATCCAATATGGAAACTTTCGAAAAAATGGTGCTTCAAGATTTAAGAGACTATGATCCCAAAAAACTTAAACCAAACTTCAATCTGAATAAAAAAGATAGAGATATCATTGAGAAATTACATAAGAACAAACAGGTAGTCATAAAACCAGCAAACAAAGGGGGAAGGTTTGTTAATATGAATAAGGTTGATTACATTACCAAAGCGAATAGGATTCTAAGTGATCCCAAGACTTATAAAATATTGGAGTTAAATCCAACAAATAAAATCAGAAAGAATCTTTTGAATATTCTCGAGAAAGGAAAAGATAAGGGAATGGAATTTTGAATGATAATGAATTTAAATTCATATACCCAGATTTTCCCAGGATCCCTATCTTTTATTTTCTCCCCAATGTTCATAAGAGCCTTACAAATCCCTCGGGGAGACCTATAATTTCTGGAATTGTATCTATTACTTGAAATTTATCGAGATATGTAGATATTTATCTTCAAAAATATGTAAAGAATCTATGCACATATTTACGGGATTCCACACAAGTGCTACAGCTAGTTGAAAATATCCAATGGGAAGATAACCTTATCATAGCTACGAGGGATGTCACTTCACTGTATACAGTTATAGACCATACTAAGGGATTACAGGCAGTAGAAAACATTTTACGTAAAGATAAGGAAGTAAGCCCAGAAACGGGTCAGTTTATTCTGGAAAGTATTAAGTTTATTTTGGAAAACAACTATTTTGAGTTTAATAATAAATATTATTTACAGATTGAAGGTACCACAATGGGCACGAGGTTTGCGCCAAGCTATGCGAACATTTTTATGGCGGACTGGGAAGACCAGTTCCTCAGTACGCATGAGCTTGGTGCGGACCTCGTGCTCTTCAAAAGGTACATTGATGACATCTTTATCGTCTGGAGAGGGTCTGAAGACAACTTAAAAATCTTTTTTCAGGATATGAATTCTAATGATAGGGGCCTACATTTCACTTATGAATATAGCAAAGAATCAATTTGGTTTTTAGACTTAGAGATATTCATAGATAAAGGCAATTTTGCCACTAGGAACTTTTTTAAAAAGGTAGATTGTAACAATTATGTACATAAAAACAGTTGCCATCTTAAAAGATGGAAGGAAAATATACCCACTGGACAGTTCTTGAGAATCAGAAAGAACTGTATAAGACAAATAGATTTTGAAACACAGATCAACAGCTTGCAAAAAGGTTTAATGACAGGGGCTACACAGATCAGGAATTAGGAGGAGCTATCAATAGAGCATATGTGACAGAAAGGAGTTCTTTATAAAAATATAAGAACAACACACCCCTGATTAATGAAAGTAGCAATGAGTTCAATTTAGCCTTTATAACAGACTATTGTGAAAATCATCGGGCCATTAAGAAAATAATTAATAGATATTGGCATATTTTAAAAAAGGATCCTCTGATAGGAGATGTCCTAACATATAAACCAAAAATGATATTCAGAAGAGCAAAAAATCTGAAACAAATATTGGCTCCCAGTGAACTCAAGAGAGAGGGTAGAACAAAGGTTGATAAAGACCTAAAAGGGTTAAATTTGAGTAGTTTTTCCCCGTGCCACACTTGCAGAGCTTGCAGATATAGCACAAAAAGCAAATCGATCCACTCACCAAGAACTGGGAATAGTTTCAATATTAAAGACACAATTAGATGTTCACAAAAAGGGGTCGTATATTTAATAAAATGTTCATGCAATTTATTTTACATTGGCGAGACTACTAGGATTTTGAGAGATAGGATTAGAGAACACCTCTGCAATATAGAAAAAGGCAATCTTGATACCCATTTATACAAGCACTTTAGAGAAATTCACAATAACAACTTAAAACATTTCAAATTCTGGGTATATGTACAGTTAAGGGAAACTGGAGAGGGGGCAACTTTGAAAATAAACTTTTGAGGAAAGAATCAGAAATAATATACAAACTAGAAATAGTCCCCTTTTTTGGGAGTATGAGGTAACTCTAAAATAACCCACTTTGTATCAAAATGCTTGTTTCACATAAGGTCTGTTCTTTGGTTTTGTTATAAAATAATCCCATTACATATCCCTTCTCCTTATCATTAAAATAATTTAACAATTACATCTAGAACTACAGCGAAATTAGAAGAAACTTGATTTAAAATAGGGACCACTGCTATACTACAGGATGGTGATAATAAAAAATAATAAACAAAAAAAAACTGTTGAATTCACTTAGATCATTTACATATGTGTTCGAATGTCGACTTTAAATATATTTCTATATATAATTAAGAATATTAAGTAAAATATTATCAGAAGTATGGTATAGTGTTTAGACTTTTTTTTAGCCTACTATTGATGTTCAAACTGAGAAATTTTTAAGAAAAATTAAGTATTTAATACTTTTGGTTCTATATATGTAAGTAAATGATAGATACACACTTGTTATAATAATGTATTAAAATTCAAGTTTTTGCCATATACCACCTCTATATATTTATATATATATAGGATATATACATATACTGTATTACCAGCTTATAACATAATAAGAAAAATCAGTCAATACTTCTGCAGGTTTGGATATCACTCAAGCCAAAAACGCAGTCTGGTCCAGAATACCACCTTAAAGAACATTCCACCTTAAGAAACAATTAAGAAGGATTTTAACCAATGGAATCCAAGCAGCAGGTTTTTAAGCATGGCTCCAGGAGCAGCTGCTATCTTGAAAAAGTCCAACATTACGGGTGAAACGCAGTGAAGGAAGCAAAGCTGTTTGTCCTGCTAAGAACAAGATTTTACAACTAGGTACCTAGTCTAACCCAAGCGTGATAGACGCTAAGTGCGGGCCGTCCTAACTTTGGAACATGATCTTTGCAACCGCAGTAATCCTGTCGGTTTCCTCCAAGCATAAGGAACTGTGAGTAGCGATATCTATCACACAAAACACCGACCTGATAGAACTGTGATCCGGCAGGACTGTGAGTCCTAATATAGACATATAGCTGCATTTGGAAAAAGAGGGGTGAGTGTTATTTTCCCTGAAGGTGAGCAGTGGTTTATTACAGCTGCCGACCTGATATGACTGGGATCTGGCGGGCTGTGTATAATTCTGTACCAAAGGCTGTTTCGTCTTACTGAAGTAACACAGTTACTAAAAAGAAGATTTATTACTCTCCTCAATAAGTTTCTATCAGCTACCATCTGATACATTGTTACATGTGTTCAAAGTAACACTTTTTATTTGTTGACATTTGTCTGCAGACACGGACTTGTTCCTTTCCTCTCTTTTTCTTGCATCAGAAGAAAAGTACATTTGTCCACTGTTATTTGGAACAACATCACCCATAACATAAAATTAGTGGTCTGTACTATTATAAGGTGGTATATTGGCATTTTTTGCACATACTTCTTTTTTATCGTCTTTTATGAATATTTAAATCTTATACTTCTTCTTATTATTTTGCATTTAAGGGAGACATCCCTGCCATTGTATATTGTTTGTTTGCTTGTAATTTTATCTTTAGATCTATGTAAATTTTAATCTGGTTTTATACACTGTACCTATATCTGACTAGATGTTTACAGAAAAAATGTGTTGGTTACTTCTAGCTTTCTAGCGCCCTCTCATTTATCCTATTTTCATAACAAAATGGTGCCAGAAGCTATTCTTGCATACTCACGATGAGTACAGTACTGTTTCAAAATCCTTGGAGGTTGAACTTCGGCTCCATATTAGCGCTGGAAATGCTTTAAAGCAATGTATACCTGTGTGTGTGTGTGTGTGTGTGTGTATATATATATATATAAAATATGGGAATTATGCAAATTTATCATAAAGTGTCTTTAAAATGAAATAACTAAAGAACAGCCCATAGAAGATTATTTTTTAATGTAAAAAAAATCTAGTAGACCGAATATTTAATGACTTTTTTTTGTAAATAATAACATTTGTCAAGAAAACAGGGTTAGAAACACATAACTGTAGATATATTAAGACATAATTATAAGTCTTGCACATTATAAAAATATATCAAATTATAACCACAATTTAATCTGTAAATGAATAAATTAATCACATGCCATGACTTACAGGACAAGACTTGTCTCATTGCACATGAGATTTGTAGCTGACGTGGTTACAGACTGCTTTCTGTGGTGATTGACTAGTGAAGGGCAGGAGATGAGGTGTGGGCATGTGCTACTTTGGTAAACTGTTAGAAGAGGTAGAGGGAAATGAGGGAGGAGAGAATGGATGGTGAGTTCATGGAAAGGAGGGAAGAAGAAAGGTCTTGAAGACATGACGGTAAAAAGCAAAGGAGGAATAGTGGAAAACAGCAGAGAAGGAAGAGAGTGGGAGCTAATAGAAAGATACATATCCTTGGGAATAACTTTCAGAGCCCTATTCTCTGTTTTTTTATTTTGCAAATTAATACTGAATAAGCAATGTACAGTCACTCTTAAAGAACCACTCAGCAAGTACACAATTAAAAGACAAAGCAATAGCACTTACTCTGAATTTCAAATAAGCAGTAGATTTTTTTCTGACAAATTTATTTTTTCTCCCATTTTCCAGCCCCCTGTATCATGTGACAGACATCAGCGAATCACAGACTAGTATACATATACCCTGTGAGCTTATGCACATGCTTAGTAGGATCTTGTTCCCCAGAAAGTGTGAATATAAAAAGACTGTGCAAAATGTGATAATGGAAGTAAATTGGAAATTGTCTTTCTGAATAACGAAAGTTTATTTTGACTTTAGTGTAACTTTAACGGTAATGAAAGTGATTGCATCGCATAGAACATTTGTCAATTTAAGAATTCCTATTCTACTCAATAAAAATTAGAGAAGGTGGGTCCATCTGTTCAGAGAGCTCTCAGCTTTAGTTAGAACAGGTAATATGTTAAGTCCATAACATGGATGAGGATGTTGAGTGATTTAAATAAAGTTGGTGGAGTTAGAGACTTCTGTGAAGTGCCAATCAGGAAGACGACACCTTGTTTGTCTGTGCAACTATGAAAGTCCCAATTTATCTACATTGATTTTCAGACCTGAGAAGATACCACAATTCTCAATTTTTTGCATGACCTTAGGAATAGAAGAGTAAGGGTTCTCAACAAACAAAAGCGTATTATCTGCATAAAGTGACATCTTTACCTCACTACCTTCAGCTTTTATACTGACCATCTCCTGTCTCAATTAATAAACCGAGAGGATATCCCTGCTTTCTTCCCTTTCTAAACCAAATGTGGTGAAAATGTGCCCATTGGCTATCAACGCGTCCTTAGGTTGATAATATAACTTAGCCACCAACGCTGCAAATGCCCCAACAAACACAAAAACCACAAGCGTTTTTAAATAAATGTAACCGTTGACAGGCCTTTCCCCTTTTTTGTGTCAGAATAGGATATGGCTACTAACACCTTTTTTATATTAACAAATGACGACCTATTCTTAATAAAACCTGGACAATTTTGGAAAAAGTTGCCAATCTGTCAGCTGGAATTTTTAACAGCTTATTATCACAGTTCTGCTTCTTTTTGTTGATTTCAATTGTTGACAATTGTGATTTTTAGTCATTTTTACTCTCTTCGTTCTTTGTTTTTCAATAAGTTGATGAACCTTGTTTTATAAGGGCACACAATGAACTGCCTTTTGTTTTATTTTTGTTATTTATGTATTTATTTATCTATTTACATATTTATTGATATATATATATATATATATATATATATATACTGTATGTATAAACAACAGTGTGTGTGCCCTCTCACCGAGAGATCAGCAACTGCCAGGGTGCTATGCAAGGATTCAAAAGGCAAAAAATAAAATACTCTCTGGTCTTGGTCTTCAGTCGACAGTAAATCCAAAGTGAACTTTATTGTAATAATAAAGTTCACTTTGGATTTACTGTTGACTGAAGACCAGAGAGTGCTTTATTTTTTGCTATATATATATATATATATATATATATATATATATATATACTAGTCCTAAAGCCCGTTCACACGGGCCGTGTTGTGTTATATTTAATCTCTCTCTCTCTCTCTCTCTCTCTCTCTCTCTCTCTCTCCTTGCCGGGTCCTCGCGCTGCTGTCATTCACCTCTGCGCGTGCGATCAGCCCTCTCCTCCTCCACTTGCCGGGTCCTCGCGCTGCTGTCGGGTGGGTGCGCGTGCGATCAGCTGCTGTCTAAGGCCAAGTGTTTGTCTGAACTGCGCATGACGGCTTCAGACAAACTCTTGTCTTTTATAATATAGGATATTATATATTTATTTGAGGTCATGATTTCAAATTGTGCTTTATTTTTTATTTTGTTCTATAATTAGGAATTATATAATGGGGGTTATATGTTGAAGTAAATAATGATACAGTATAAATTCCCTTCCTCTGCTGAGTATCATTTTCGTGCAAGAATTTGCATTTGGTATTATGAAGAAAGGATTAACATGGATTAATAGACTACAAAAACATTGGCATGGCACATTAAATCATAGTTTGTGCATTTCATTCAAAGTATATTAAGTTAAACTCTATCAATAGCTGTCTGTATATTCAGTATGAAAATTATATTAAATGAGTTTTTCATGATTTTAGAAAGAAAGAACCAATATAGTGTTATATCCCAATACACAGTAAGGATCGTGCTATACTTCCCTGCAGGGCTGAAGCTGTAGGCCATGATGGCTGTGGGTGTAGAAGGGGCCTTCAGATTACTGGGGCCAACAATGCAGGTGCTCTGCTTCTCTTCATTATTAAAGAGACTGTTATGAGTGCACTAAGGATTATTTTATTTATGATCCTTTGTTGGAAGTGATTCCTGCAGATACCAAGACTAAATGGAAGATGTTAAAAGGTCATCTCTGACTCCTATTAAGTGATTGGTTATTCTATATGGAAGTCCTAGCTTTCCTGTTTCAACCTGCCCTTCTGGTTTTGACCGTGGTCTGTCTCCTGGCTTACATTCTAAACCTTGCCCTTATTTGTAGCTTGAATTACAGACTGATTTCCTGGCTACATACCCCTGGAACTGCTATTGGGATTATTTTGCTTTTTTACTCATTTTTGACTGATCTTCTGGTTTTGAATGCTGTCCTAACTTTTAACAACTCTTCTACAACTCTCCTGATTATACCTAGACTTCTAGCAACTCCTGCAGCCTACTCAAAGTTGGTCTAAATCTACTGAAGTGGTTCCAATCACCAAATGAGGTAATTACTGTTTACCTTCTAATAAGCTAGTGGCAGTAATACATGGCTCAATGGCTTAATGAATTGATGTGCAGCTAATTGCCTATATAAGCAGAATAGTAACTGTAAGTATGTGTCTAGGGGGCTGATTCTCTAAAGCTCTATGATCTGACGAGATTATCCAAAATGTTTTGTCACTACTATAAGGCCCCTCAATCAATTTTATAAAGGCAAATTACCACCTGAAAGCTATTTACTCACTTGAAGGGGAGAAACCTACATTACAATAAAATGCTCCAAAAAAGTATTTATCTTCATGCTGGTAAGTTTTTAATTATCAGGCCCTAGGAGAGCCTTCTTATGAAAAACTATTCAACAATAACAGATCTGAGGCCTTACATTGTTCTTCTTCTGCCTTTATGGTCTTAGAATATGATTACTTTTATATTGAGACTAAAAACACAAAAGAAGGGAGCTAAACTTTGGGTGGATGGACCCCACCTAGGGTGCAGCCTCTTTCTGCCCAATCTGTGCTTTCAACATAAAATAACTTTCCTCTAGTATATCAGTCTGACCAGTGGAAGCTCGTGCGTTATTCAAATGGGTGTACTGTTCACAATATATAAATTTTGAAAATTAAATAAAATACCATTTAAAAATGAATTGTAAGCTTACATTCCTGCTTTTTCAAATAAAGATACCAAGAGAACTGAAAAAAAATTGATAATTGAAGTAAATTAGAAAGTTGCTTAAAATTGCATGCTCTATCTGAATCATGAAAAATGTCTCATAGTTAAATAAATAAATATATTTATTTATATATATAGGTAATAAATAATGGCATAAAAGACACATGATTTAACCCTTTCATGACATAGGCAATTGTTCAAGTTCTGAACGTAAACGAAACCTTGAATTTCAGCTATATGTCTTTTCAACCATAATTTACCCCTTTCACATTAAGTGCACCCACACTAATTATATATTGTTTTTTAGAGGACAGATAGGGCTTTCTTTTGGCATAAAAGATTTATTTCTCAACTATAATTTTATATAAAAAAAATCAAAGTAAGTGTGAGAAATTAAGAAATTTGAAGCTTTCCAAATGATTTTATTGTGAATATCATCATCCTGATATATGTTACTGCAATAAAACACCCATACTTGTGTTAAGCGATGTCCCATGAGTATAACGATACCCCCCATGTACAGGTTTTCTGAGTTTTCTGGAATTTACAAGGCCCAACATACGGCCTACCCATTTACATAGAAATCTGGCACATTCATTTTCTGGGCTTAAGTTGCCTTTCATACATTATAGCAGCCCAGGAATGAAAATGACCCCATCATGGCATACCATTTACAAAAGTAGACACCCTAGGGTATTCCAAAAGGGCCATGTCACGTCTTTTTGTGAAGCCCCTTAGTCACAACACCTGGCCAAATGTAGTGGTCATTTTTGTTGTATGCGTTTTTTACACAAACACTGCACTTTGGCTGTTTCTGTCATCAAGCTTTTATGTTTTACTGCTATAAAACACACATATTTGTGTTTGTCAATGTCCTACGAGTACAACAGTACCCCCCATGTACAGGTTTCACGGGGTTTACAGGAGTTACTGGGCCAAATATGGGGTCTGCCCATTTCAGTCTTTATGCATGGAAATTTGGCACCTTAATTTTCTGTGCCTATGTCCTCTTTGAGACATTATAGCAGCCCAGGAATGAAAATTACCCCATCATGGCATACCATTTTCAAAAGAAGACACCCTAGGGTATTCCAAAAGGCCCATGTCACATATTTTTGTGAAGCCCCTTAGTCACAACACCTGGCCAAATGTAATGGTGATTTTTTTTGCATGCGTTTTTTGCACAAACACTGCACTTTGGCTGTCTCTGTCATCAACCTTTTATGTTTTGCTGCTATAAAACACACATATTAGTGTTTGTCAAGGTCCTACGAGTAAAACAGTACCCCCCATGTACAGGTTTTATGGGGTTTACAGAAGTTACAGGGCCAAATATGGGGTCTGCCCATTTCAGTTTTTATGCATGGAAATTTGGCACCTTAATTTTCTGTGCCTATGTCCTCTTTAAGACGTTATAGCAGCCCAGGAATGAAAATTACCCCATCATGGCATACCATTTTCAAAAGAAGACACCCTAGGGTATTTCAAAAGGCCCATGTCACATATTTTTGTGAAGCCCCTTAGTCACAACACCTGGCCAAATGTAATGGTGATTTTTTTTGCATGCGTTTTTTGCACAAACACTGCACTTTGGCTGTCTCTGTCATCAACCTTTTATGTTTTGCTGCTATAAAACACACATATTAGTGTTTGTCAAGGTCCTACGAGTAAAACAGTACCCCCCATGTACAGGTTTTATGGGGTTTACAGAAGTTACAGGGCCAAATATGGGGTCTGCCCATTTCAGTTTTTATGCATGGAAATTTGGCACCTTAATTTTCTGTGCCTATGTCCTCTTTGAGACATTATAGCAGCCCAGGAATGAAAATTACCCCATCATGGCATACCATTTTCAAAAGAAGACACCCTAGGGTATTTCAAAAGGCCCATGTCACATATTTTTGTGAAGCCCCTTAGTCACAACACCTGGCCAAATGTAACGGTGATTTTTTTTGCATGCGTTTTTTTGCACAAACACTGCACTTTGGCTGTCTCTGTCATCAACCTTTTATGTTTTGCTGCTATAAAACACACATATTAGTGTTTGTCAAGGTCCTATGAGTAAAACAGTACCCCCCATGTACAGGTTTTATGGGGTTTACAGAAGTTACAGGGCCAAATATGGGGTCTGCCCATTTCAGTTTTTATGCATGGAAATTTGGCACCTTAATTTTCTGTGCCTATGTCCTCTTTAAGACGTTATAGCAGCCCAGGAATGAAAATTACCCCATCATGGCATACCATTTTCAAAAGAAGACACCCTAGGGTATTTCAAAAGGCCCATGTCACATATTTTTGTGAAGCCCCTTAGTCACAACACCTGGCCAAATGTAATGGTGATTTTTTTTTGCATGCGTTTTTTGCACAAACACTGCACTTTGGCTGTCTCTGTCATCAACCTTTTATGTTTTGCAGCTATAAAACACACATATTAGTGTTTGTCAAGGTCCTACGAGTAAAACAGTACCCCCCATGTACAGGTTTTATGGGGTTTACAGAAGTTACAGGGCCAAATATGGGGTCTGCCCATTTCAGTTTTTATGCATGGAAATTTGGCACCTTAATTTTCTGTGCCTATGTCCTCTTTAAGACGTTATAGCAGCCCAGGAATGAAAATTACCCCATCATGGCATACCATTTTCAAAAGAAGACACCCTAGGGTATTTCAAAAGGCCCATGTCACATATTTTTGTGAAGCCCCTTAGTCACAACACCTGGCCAAATGTAATGGTGATTTTTTTTGCATGCGTTTTTTGCACAAACACTGCACTTTGGCTGTCTCTGTCATCAACCTTTTATGTTTTGCTGCTATAAAACACACATATTAGTGTTTGTCAAGGTCCTACGAGTAAAACAGTACCCCCCATGTACAGGTTTTATGGGGTTTACAGAAGTTACAGGGCCAAATATGGGGTCTGCCCATTTCAGTTTTTATGCATGGAAATTTGGCACCTTAATTTTCTGTGCCTATGTCCTCTTTGAGACATTATAGCAGCCCAGGAATGAAAATTACCCCATCATGGCATACCATTTTCAAAAGAAGACACCCTAGGGTATTTCAAAAGGCCCATGTCACATATTTTTGTGAAGCCCCTTAGTCACAACACCTGGCCAAATGTAGTGCTCCTTTTTTTGTATGCGTTTTTTGCACAAACACTGCCCTTTGGCTGTTTCTGTCATCAACCTTTTATGTTTTGCTGCTATAAAACACACATATTTGTGTTTGTCAATGTCCTAAGAGTAAAACAGTACCCCCCATGTACAGGTTTTATGGGGTTTACAGATGTTACAGGGCCAAATATGGGATCTGCCCATTTACATAGAAAATTGGCACATTCATTTTATGGGCCTTTGTCCTCTTTGAGACATTATAGCAGCCCAGGAATGAAAATTACCCCATCGTGGCATACCATTTATAAAAGTAGACAACCCAGGGTATTGAAAAAGGACTATGTTTAGTCTTTGTTTGTAGCCACTTAGTCACAACATCTGGCCAAAGGTAATGTTCATATTTCAGTTTTAGTTTATCACAAAAACACTGCCTTTTTGCTGTTTATATCATCCTTTTATGTTTTACTGCTATAATACACCCATCTTTGTGTTCAGCGATGTCCCATGAGTACAACAATACCCCCTATGTACAGGTTTTATGTGGTTTTAGGAAGTTACAGTGCCCAATATAGGGTCTGCCAATTTGCATGGAAATTGGGCATATTGATTTTATGGACCTTTGTTGCCTTTGAGACAGTATGGCAGCGCAGGAATGAAAATTACCCCACCATGGCATACCATTTGCAAAAGTAGACAACCCAGGGTATTAAAAAAGGACTATGTTTAGTCTTTTTTTGTAGCCACTTAGTCACAAAACCTGGTCAAATTTAGTGGTCATATTTTTTTATTTGCTTTTTTCACACAGACTTTGCATGTTTTCTATTTAGATCAACATCATTATATTTTTTACTGCTATAATACACCCATATCTGTGTTCAGTGATCTCCCATGAGTGCAACAATACCCCCTATGCACAGGTTTTATGTGGTTTTAGGAAGTTACAGGGCCCAATATAGGGTCTGCATAGAAATTTGGCACATTGATTTTCTGGCCCTATGTTGCCTTTGAGACAGTATGGCAGCCCAGGAATGAAAATTACCCCCCTCATGACATACCATTTGCAAAAGTAGATAACTCAGGATATTCTAAAAGGAGTATTTTAGTTGTTTTGTATAACTTATAATGGCCTTAGAGTGGATGGGCTTAACATATAAAGGGACAGGACAAGGTCAGGGGATTTATGAAGTTAGGAATACAGAATAATAAAATAAAATAAATTAGGAACACATACAGATTGCTTTCAAATTAAAAGTTTAACTCTGTGTGATATATTCGAAAGCAATCAGTGATACAGAAGCCAGGTTGAGAGGGGCAGTCAGGGCAATGGTAACTAGAATCCCTCCTCCCTCCTTTTTTATAGCAGACTCTGCATCTTTTCTGGGGTGTTAATTTGCAGGCAGTGGGGGGGATCCTATTGGGAAAATGCCTGCCACAGAGTCGCTCAACATTTTCAGATTGAACAGTGGGAGGATTAGGGGTCTGGTTAAACAAAATATCAGATGTTACATTTAACACAAATTCCAAAAAAGTATAAGTTTTCCCTGTGCCTGTTTTTTTGTACAGCACATATGCATTATATACTGCGATCTGCATAATATAAAAGGCTACTTTTTTGTACCAAGTTCTAGTTTTTCTTTGAATTAGATATGGCTGCAGGCACCGGTCAGCTAAATCTACCCCCCCCATGTTTTTGTTGTACTCCACAATGCACTTTGGCTTTCGGATCTGTGCAGATCTTCCCTTCACAGACACTGGCACTGTAGCTTCATCGTGCATTGTGGAGAGCATGTACACATCTTTTTTATCAGTGTACCGAAGGGCCAGTAGCTCATTGTGGCGTAAAGCTGACGTTGTGCCCCTACTTTTTTTTCCATATGTCAGCTTCTGGGGGAAACCTTTGCGATTTTTTCTTGTTGTGCCACAGGCCACGGTTTCAAAATAAAACAAAATTTTTAATAGCTCTGTGCTGGTGTAAAAATTATCGAGCCACAAATGGTACCCTTTATTTAGCAGGGGTAGTAGGAGATCCCACACAATTTTCCCACTTGTGCCAACTGAATCTGGGCAGCCAGGTGGATCCAAGTGGCTATCCTTTCCCTGGTAGATGCGAAATGCCCAGGTATACCCAGTACTGCATTCACAGAGCTTATAAAATTTTACCCCATAGCGGGACCTCTTGGATGGTATATATTGCTTGAAAAGCAATCTCCCCTTAAATTTCATGAGGGACTCATCAATGCAAATGTCCTGCTCAGGTATGTAAACTTCTTTAAATTTTTGGGACAGGTGGCTTATCAGGGGCCTTAGTTTATATAACCTGTCATGCAGGGGGTCATTTTTGGGGGGGCACTTGGTATTATCATTAAAATGGAGAAACCGCAGCAATTGTTCATATCTGTCCCTCTTCATAACCCCTGGAAAAAGAGGGGTAGCCAGGATGGGGTTCTGGCTCCAGTATGAACGAATGCTGGGTTTCTTCACAATCCCCATTATTAATGTCAGGGCCCAAAACTTTTTAATCTCTGGTATGTCAGTGGGATGCCAGGTATTTTTTCTGACATACAGAGATTGGGGATTTTTGGACAGATACTGGCTGGCATATAAATTTGTTTGAGCAACTATATGCTCAAACATAGCATCTGTCAGAATCAGTGACATATAGTTTATTGGCTCACATACTGGAACATCACTTGTTATGCCAGGAGTCTCAGTAAATTCTGGCATTTCTGGGGCAGTGAAATTTGGGGGTATCCAATTTTGGTCATTTGTGCGACGCCTCCTTTTAGGTGGCGGGCAGGGAGCACCAGCATCAGATGTATCACTCAGGGGCTCTATATCTGATGCCGTAAGGGTTGCGCTGTCAGACAGAGCAGAGAGGGTTTCACTCCCTGAATCTGCGGCAAGAATGGCATAAGCCTCTTCTGCTGAATAGCGTGCCATAAGGGATTTTTTTCAGTACAAAGTACCACTTCACCACCACCAATTACCACTTCACCTTCCCCAAAATCCCACTAAACCACCCCAATTACCACCTCCCAATTACCACCCACCTATTCCCACCCACCCTATTCCCTTTTTTTTTTTTTTTTTTTAAATTATGATTTTTTCTTTATATATATTTTTTTTTTTTTTTTTTTTTTTATAAACTAAAAAAAAAAAGGAACTGGGAAGGGTAGTGATTGGGAACAGCAGGGAAGGGGTTAATAATAACTAAAGATCCCCACAAATAAACTTTTGGGCACTGATCAAAGCCCTGACAGGCTGATCACTGTGATATTAGGCTGATCACAGTAGCAGCTCAGTGATCAGCAGCAAAAACAATATATATATATATTTGTAACCCCCACAAATAAACCCCCAACGCTTTTGATCAACACTGATCAAAGCCCTAACAGGCTAAGCAAGTTATATTAGGCTGATCACAGTAGCAGCTCTGTGATCAGCAGCAAAAAAAATATATATATTGTTTGTAACTATATTTTTTCTCCCTCTCTAGCTTTCTGCAGCACACACCAACACTAAACTGTCTTCCTCTCTCTCTCAGATCGCACTGAGAGCAGAGAGGAAGCGGATACACTTGTAACAGCCAATGATTCCACTCATTGGCTGCTACAGTGTTACAGGGGACAATCGATACACCCCCTCCATGCTGATTGGATCCTGGGGGAGTGCCAGAGGTGCTAGGCACATCCCCCAACCGGATCCACAACAAACAAAATAACGGAGGGGGCACAGGAGCTGAAAACCGTTATGCCGTTCTATTCCGTCATAACGGCTCTAAAGCCCAGTGTAATTATGACGGAATGGAACGGCATAACGGCGTTAAAAGGTTAAAAAAGCAAAACACAAAAGAATGCAGAGTATTAAAAAAAACTATTTATTGTAAGTCTGCAAAATAATGTAATGCGAATGACTGAATGACTTTATATTATGAGTTTTTAAGAAATAGTGCTAATACAATTTCAATTGTACATATTCTCACACACACACACACACACACATATATACATATATATATATATATATATATATATATGTGTGTGTGTGTGTACAGACCTATATGGTTAAACACATAGTTAAAGTTAGATCCAGCTGGTAATTGGTGTTTATGTATATATGCCAACAATTATTGGGTCAATGTATTGAAACATTTTATTATTGCTCTTTTTTGTGCCTTTAGTGATAAGTAAGTATGAAGGTTCACATTTCATTGAACAAATATAGTTGAGAGAACATTTTTTTTTCATGGCAGAATTACTTCTAATACTCCTTTTATTTATTTTAGATAATAGTTTTGTTGAAGTACAGTTTTGAATGCAAAATGTAAAACCAGTTAGGATTCTGACATGCGGTGCTGTGCGATAGATATCAGTAAACATGGCAAGTTTTTTTCTTTTTCTTCACAAAACTGCATTGGAGCCTGGATAAAAAATGATATACAGTGGATATAACAAGTATGCACACCCCTGTTAAAATGGCAGGTTTCTGTGATGTAAAAAAAGAGACAAAGATATATAATTTCAGAACTTTTTCCACCTTTAATGTGTCTATCAGCATGGCACATCTTGACTTTGCAAGATTTGCCCACTCTTCTTTGCAAAAACACTCCAAATCTGTCAGATTGCGAGGGCATCTCCTGTGCATAGCTCTCTTCAGATCACCCCCACAGATTTTGGATTGGATTCAGGTCTGGGCTCTGGCTGGGCCATTCCAAAACTTTAATCTTCTTCTGGTGAAGCCATTCCTTTGTTGATTTGGATGCATGCTTTGGGTCGTTGTCATGCTGAAAGATGAAGTTCCTCTTCATGTTCAGCTTTCTAGCAGAAGCCTGAAGGTTTTGTGCCAATATTGACTGGTATTTGGAACTGTTCATAATTCCCTCTACTTTGAATAAGGCACCAGTTCCAGCTGAAGAAAAACAGACCCAAAGCATGATGCTACCACCACCATGCTTCACTGTGGGTATGGTGTTCTTTTGGTGATATGCAGTGTTGTTTTTGCGCCAAACATATCATTTGGAATTATTGCCAAAACGTTCAACCTTGGTTTCATCAGATCATAACACATTTTCTAACATTCTTTTGGGAGACTTCAGATGTGTTTTTGCTAATTTTAGCTGGGCTTGGATATTTTTCTTCGTAAGAAAAGGTTTCCGTCTTGCCGTCTACCCCAAAGCCCAAACATATGAAGAATACGGGAGATTGTTGTCACATGTACTACACAGCCAGTACTTGCCAGATATTCCTGCAGCTCCTTTAATGTTGCTGTAGGCCTCTTGGTAGCCTCCCAGACCAGTTTTCTTCTCTTCTTTTCATCAATTTTGGAGGGACATCCAGTTCTTGGTAATGTCATTGTTGTGCCATATGTTCTCCACTTCATGATGACTGTCTTAACTGTGTTCCATGGTATATCTAATGCCTTGGAAATTATTTTGAACCCTTCTCCTGACTGATACCTTTTAGCAATGAGATCCCTCTGATGCTTTGGAAGCTCTCTGCGGACCATGGCTTTTGTGAAGGATGCGACTAAGATAATGTCAGGAAAGACCTACTAGAACAGCTGAACTTTATTCAGGGTTAATCAGAGGCACTTTAAATTATGGCAGGTGTGTGATGACTCTTATTTAACATGGTTTTGAATGTGATTGCTTAATTCTGAACACAGCTACATCCCCAGTTATGCACACTTATGCAACCACATTATTTTAGTTTTTTTTATTCACTTCCACCTTGATAAAATGATTTATCTTTGTCTAATTTTTTTACATCACAGAAACCTGACATTTTAACAGGGGTGTGTAGACTTTTTATATCCACTGTAATTAGATTTATTAAGCCAAAAATATTTATTTATTTAATTCTTATTCTTTTGGGGGTTCAAACTGAGTCTGACCCCATCTAAAAGTATTCAGTCCAGCCCAAATACCAGGCAATTCTCATCTGATCAAATTTGTACAGCTAACCCCAGACGTACATTTCAGCCTATATGGGCCTAGTTCGTGGAGGGGCAGCTATATCCATCTAGGCACAGTGAGCAAGGGGTCCACATCTGGTTGCCCCCATTACCACTAGGGAGACTAAAAACACAAAAGAGAGGAGCTCAACTGAGAACGGATGGTGCTCAATAACCCACCCTATGGGATAGTCCCCACCCAGGGGGCAGCCTATTTCTGCCCAATCTGTGCTTTTCACATTAGAGAATTGTCCTGTAGTATATCAGTCTGACCCCATCCAAAAGTACAGGCCAGTCCCAAAATACCAGGCAATTCTCATCTGAACAAAAGATTTGTACAGTTAACCCCAGACATACGTTTTGGCCTATATGGGCCTCGTTAGTGGAGGTGCAGTTATATACCTCTAGGCACAGTGAGCAAGGGGTCCATGTTTGGTTTCCCCCATTACCACTAGGGAGACTCAAAACACAAAAGAGAGGAGTTCAACTGGGAACGGATGGTGCTCAATAACCCCCCAAAGAGTCCAAAGCATATGTCAAGGGGTTTGTTGTTTTCTCTTGTTCAGAGGAGAATTGCCCTGTATTTCAAGGTTGTAATATCATTGGGTTGGATTAGACTGATATTCTCTATGAAAAGGCATAGTGTGCTAAAAGAGACTTCAACAGATCTAGTGTCCACAGCATTTGCTTCAAAATTCCTTCTTTATTTGGGGATAATTTTAGGGTAGAGAAAATAGCAGCAACATTTTGGGTTGTACACCCTTAGTCATGCAATGTGATACTGTTCATAATCTCACAATTTATAGCAAACCAGGTTACTTAATTTACATACACCTGCCTATATGGGCCTAGTTCGTGGAGGTGCAGCTATATCCATCTAGGCACAGTGAGCAAGGGGTCCACATCTGGTTGCCCCCATTACCACTAGGGAGACTAAAAACACAAAAGAGAGGAGCTCAACTGAGAACGGATGGTGCTCAATAACCCACCCTATGGGATAGTCCCCACCCAGGGGGCAGCCTATTTCTGCCCAATCTGTGCTTTTCACATTAGAGAATTGTCCTGTAGTATATCAGTCTGACCCCATCCAAAAGTACAGGCCAGTCCCAAAATACCAGGCAATTCTCATCTGAACAAAAGATTTGTACAGTTAACCCCAGACATACGTTTTGGCCTATATGGGCCTCGTTAGTGGAGGTGCAGTTATATACCTCTAGGCACAGTGAGCAAGGGGTCCATGTTTGGTTTCCCCCATTACCACTAGGGAGACTCAAAACACAAAAGAGAGGAGTTCAACTGGGAACGGATGGTGCTCAATAACCCCCCAAAGAGTCCAAAGCATATGTCAAGGGGTTTGTTGTTTTCTCTTGTTCAGAGGAGAATTGCCCTGTATTTCAAGGTTGTAATATCATTGGGTTGGATTAGACTGATATTCTCTATGAAAAGGCATAGTGTGCTAAAAGAGACTTCAACAGATCTAGTGTCCACAGCATTTGCTTCAAAATTCCTTCTTTATTTGGGGATAATTTTAGGGTAGAGAAAATAGCAGCAACATTTTGGGTTGTACACCCTTAGTCATGCAATGTGATACTGTTCATAATCTCACAATTTATAGCAAACCAGGTTACTTAATTTACATACACCTGCCTATATGGGCCTAGTTCGTGGAGGTGCAGCTATATCCATCTAGGCACAGTGAGCAAGGGGTCCACATCTGGTTGCCCCCATTACCACTAGGGAGACTAAAAACACAAAAGAGAGGAGCTCAACTGAGAACGGATGGTGCTCAATAACCCACCCTATGGGATAGTCCCCACCCAGGGGGCAGCCTATTTCTGCCCAATCTGTGCTTTTCACATTAGAGAATTGTCCTGTAGTATATCAGTCTGACCCCATCCAAAAGTACAGGCCAGTCCCAAAATACCAGGCAATTCTCATCTGAACAAAAGATTTGTACAGTTAACCCCAGACATACGTTTTGGCCTATATGGGCCTCGTTAGTGGAGGTGCAGTTATATACCTCTAGGCACAGTGAGCAAGGGGTCCATGTTTGGTTTCCCCCATTACCACTAGGGAGACTCAAAACACAAAAGAGAGGAGTTCAACTGGGAACGGATGGTGCTCAATAACCCCCCAAAGAGTCCAAAGCATATGTCAAGGGGTTTGTTGTTTTCTCTTGTTCAGAGGAGAATTGCCCTGTATTTCAAGGTTGTAATATCATTGGGTTGGATTAGACTGATATTCTCTATGAAAAGGCATAGTGTGCTAAAAGAGACTTCAACAGATCTAGTGTCCACAGCATTTGCTTCAAAATTCCTTCTTTATTTGGGGATAATTTTAGGGTAGAGAAAATAGCAGCAACATTTTGGGTTGTACACCCTTAGTCATGCAATGTGATACTGTTCATAATCTCACAATTTATAGCAAACCAGGTTACTTAATTTACATACACCTGTCTGTGTTTAATTAATTCTAATCCATGTTAAAAACAGGTAACAACTCACCTGCCCCATCTAGTGGTAGATCCTAAGTTCTACAATTTCATTCTTATATATAGAAAAATATACAAAAAATGCATTTAAAAACATTCTGTACACTGAGCTGAGCTAGATCTTTTACATAAATATAGATAGATCGTAGTCTTTGTTCATTTCCAAAGGCTTCATGGAATTTATTGTAGATATCCAGAATAATTATTTTCTTTTCAACATTAATTCCCTATTACCCCCTCTTCTAGGCAACTTAATTTGATCGATAACCTGCCATCTTAACTGACTAATAGCGTGCCCAGCTTCCAGGAAATGGGATGAAACAGGTGCCTCTTTGTTATTGCACCTTATGTTTCATTTGTGTTCATTGATACGATCCTGTACCCTCCTTGTAGTTTCCCCATAATAGATTCTGGAACAAGAAATTGGATAACCTTGAATTAGGCACTGATAAATACATACTATACACACTAGATGTTCAAAGCCTCTACACTTTATTTAAACATGAGAGTGGTATTAGGTGTGTAAAGAAAGTTCTGATGAATACTAATAACTTTAGTATCCAACAAATACAGTTTCTGGAAGGGTTATTAAGGTTGGTACTATTCAGTAATTATTGCTTGTTTGGGGATACTTGGTATCTCCAGACCCAGGGTAATTTTTGTACCCTAAAATTATCCCCAAATAAAGAAGGAATTTTGAAGCAAATGCTATGGACACTAGATCTGTTGGATGTACCTAGGAGCCAGCAGTGAGCCCCTGTCTGTGTTTGCATTTGCACTGTTCTGGTGATACTGCTGGTGTCTACATATTGGATCAACTAAAGGAGACTTCACCCTGAGCAGGCATGGAGGACATGAAGTGCTGAGTATTTATAGCAGTAGCTGACTGCATATCTATCTACTGCAGCTGGCAGGCAGGCCGAGCCGAAGAGTAAAAAACAAAAACGACAGAACAAGTTAGAATTTTTAAAGAGAATTTAAGGATAACTTGAGGCTTAGAGGTAACTCACTGCACAACAACCCAGCAATCCTAGGTTCAATACCCACTTAGCCCATGACATGGGCATTCCATGATTGCATTCAAGAATGTCACCAGTCTTTGAAATTGCAAAAGAGAAGGCAGATTATTAGCCAAGGAAAATGTGCAATTAAACAGAAAGATTTATTGTATTCTTTGCAAGATTTAACTTGTCAGCACCCAGTTTAACCAGTTTAATAAAATGTGTTCTAATATTTTTTCTTGAATAGTTATGTTCTGTGCACCAAAACATTTCTATTCTGAGCCCTGCCTTAGCTTACCTTGATAACCAGGGCTATATTAACTTGAATTTATTTATTCGCCAATCAGATAATAAAGTTGCAGTTTGGATATGTTTGATTGTGACTGATATAGCTACAACAGACAACAAATGATGTTTCACTAGGCAGCAATTCATGTTTTGCTTTTTCTGCAGAGAACAATTACATTTATCTCCCCATATCACAACATTCACATTACTGCAGTATAACTTTAGCTAATGATTATTCAACATACCTGTTTATTTTTTCACTCATATTTTCTCTAATATTTTCATACATCAGGTGTCTGTATATGGTAACGAAAGCAACAAATGGATCATAGTAGAGTAACTATATGTTGATTAAAGAACGGATCAAAAAATAGACTTGCTGAATAACACTTTCACATATAAATGTGACTGATGCACATCTGACTTTTTTCACACCTACTGTATGTAATTATTGCATTTTACATTTTGTGAGCTAATAATGCTTTCTCTAAAGCTGTTTACATTATTTAAACTACATTTTTATGAATCCAAGGTAAGAAAATAAAGGTTATAATAAAATTTAGCCGATTCATAAAACCAGATAAGATTTTGCATATTAGCAAATTATCCAAAGTGCTCAAGAAATGCACAAGAACACTTGTACAGTGGGTTAGATTCTGGGCCTCCGGGGTAAAGTGTAGTGAGGTGTGCAGTTAACGGTGCTTATTATGGGTGTCTCTCTATGGTTATGGTTAAATACAATAAGGGGCTGGAATTAATATTAGTTGGGGAACACATATGTAAGGGTTAATTGTTTAAAGGGTAGAAATCTAGTTACTAAGATGGCAGGGGATTTGGGGTCAGATGATTCCCCAACATGTATAAATAAAACTGGTATTGTTTTCGGTACTATATAAGTAGCCACCAATAAATGGTGACATGCAAATAATCCATTATCAGTAAAATATAGCAACTGGATTGGGATTTAGCCTCTAAAATGGAGTAGTTTTTTAAAATTGACGTTAGTTAATTGTGTCATGAAAATCATTGCCTTATAAAAATATACACATGGTATGTAAGTGGACTGATGTCTGTCTGCTGGACCCGTTTTTGCTGTTAAAAACAAATATACACAAATGTGTTTAGGTACTAAAGTCTTAAAGGGACATGAAACCCAAATCTTTTTCTTTCATGATATAGAAAGATCATGCAATATTAAACAACTTTCTAATTTGCTTCATTCTTTTGATATCCTTTGCTAAAAAGCATATATAGATAGGCTCAGTAGCTGCTGATTGGTGGCTGCACATATATGCCTCGTGTGATTGGCTCACCCATGTAGCCAATTAGATAATAGAAGGACATTAGAATGTTATATTCTCTATCTGAATCATGAGAGAAAAATGTAAGGTTTAGTGTCCCTTTAAGGTAGACTGCTGGAAAGCCAAAAACAGATAATCACAACTTTAATAACCATAGAACCCCTTGAGGTCTATTCAGTTAATCAGAAGAGCTGCACAAAGTAATCTGTATGGTGTTCATGGGATTTTCAAAGTCCTATCAATTAATTAAAAGCTTCATTATCTCATTGTTTATAGTGACTTTGAGCCACCTTAAAATTCCAACAGTATTACTATCCACCAACTTTGAACACTTGAAAACACATTTTTTAATGTTAAAGGGACAGTAAACACCAGAATTTTTGTTTTTTAAAAAGATAGCTAATCCCTTTATTACCCATTCCCCAATTTTGCATAACCAACATAGTTATATTAATATACTTTTAACCTCTGTGATTACCTTATATCTATGCCTCTGCAAACTGCCCCTTATTTCAGTTCTTTTGACAGACATGCATTTTTAGCCAATCAGTGCTTGCTCTTAGGAGCTTCACGTGCTGGAGCTCAATGTTATCTATATGAAATACATGAATTAACGCCCTCTAGTGGTGAAAAACTGTCAAAATGCTTTCCAATTAGAGGCAGTCTTCAAGGTCTAAGAAATTAGCACATGAACCTCCTAGATTTAGCTTTCAACTAAGAATACCAAGAGAACAAAGAAAAATTGGTAATTAAATTAAATTGGAAAGTTGTTTAAAATTACATGCCCTATTTAAATCATGAAAGATTTTTTTTTTACTTTACTGTCCCTTTAACATTGTTGTGCACGTTCAGTTCACATATTACACAGGTGATTATGGCTATTATCCCATTATTTCATTCAGATGATGCTTAGCACATATGCAGTGTATATGTAGCATACAAATGTCTTGTTCTTGACATGTTTCTTATTGTAATGCTTCATAAACAAACTTTTTTTTGCTAGATAATAAATTTATGTGTAAAAAAATCTTAAAATAACAGATGTGACTACATGTTAAAGGGACATAAACATTTTTATTTCATTATTCAAATAAAGCATATAATTTTAAACAACATTCCAATTTACTTCTTTTATTTAATTTACTTTGTTTTCTTGGTATCCTTTGTGGAAAAGCATATCTATATAGGCTCAGGGAGGGAGGTAGCTGCTGATTGGTGGTTGCACATATATGCCTCTTGTTATTGGCTTACCAATGTGTTCAGCTAACTCTCAGTAGTGCATTGCTGCTCCTTCAATACAATATACCAAGAGAATTAAAGGGACACTGAACCCAATTTTTTTCTTTCATGATTCAGATAGAGCATGACATTTTAAGCAACTTTCTAATTTACTCCTATTATCAAATGATCTTCATTGTCTTGGTATCTTTATTTGAAATGCAAGAATCAAAGTTTAGATGCCGGCCCATTTTTGGTGAACAACCTGGGTTGTCCTTGCTGATTGGTGGATAAATTCATCCACCAATAAAAAAGTGCTGTCCATATTCTGAACCAAAAAAAAGCTTAGATGCCTTCTTTTTCAAATAAAGATAGCAAGAGAACGAAGAAAAAATGATAATAGGAGTAAATTAGAAAGTTGCTTAAAATTGCCTGCTCTATCTGAATCACGAAAGAAAAAAATTGGGTTCAGTGTCCCTTTAAGCAAAATTGTTAATAGAAGTAAATTGGAAAGAATTGTTTGCTCTATCTGAATAATGAAAGAAAATGTTGGGTTTCATGTCCCTTTAAGTACATCAGAAAAATGTTGTATTTTGTATACATCAACAACACATTATCATATCCATTTTGTTAACTGCACATCTGTCAAATGTTCAAAAAACAACACTTACATGGAAAGGCCAGTTAATTCAAAAATGTATCCTGCTTTAATAGCTATTTGGTGCCTTGTGGAGAATGAGATGGGAACAGTCTTTTATAAGGTGTTGTACCATCAAGAAGCCACAAGATATGGACAGCAAATGGCAGTGACTGGGCCTGGTTTATGGAATGGAGTAAGACTGGGTAAATAGAAGGTAGCACACACAGGGAGGGAAAAAGACGGGAATCCCGCAATGGTGGGGGACGACCATGGATAGCTTCCCAGCGGCAGTTGCAGTGCCCGGGAATTATATTGGAACAGAGCGATCTTTTCCAATACCTGCCCCTGGCGCGGCAGCGGCCGCTGCAAACCTATCCATGGTTTCCCCCCTTATGTTGTACCTTTCTGAAGTAATTCCCATGGTAAAGTAATTGGAACATTTTTTATATTTTATTTAAAAAATGTATTTTGCAAAATAACTAACATGTTTAAATAAAATATAACATGCTGAAATAAAATATAACATGCTGAAATAAGATATAACATGCTGAAATAAAATATAACATGCTGAAATAAAATATAACATGTTTAAATAAAATATAACATGCTGAAATAAAATATAACATGCTGAAATAAGATATAACATGCTGAAATAAAATAAAACATGCTGAAATAAAATATAACATGCTGAAATAAAATATAACATGTTTAAATAAAATATAACATGCTGAGATAAAATATAACATGCTGAAATAAAATATAACATGCTGAAATAAGATATAACATGCTGAAATAAAATATAACATGCTGAAATAAGATATAACATGCTGAAATAAAATATAACATGCTGAAATAAAATATAACATGTTTAAATAAAATATAACATGCTGAAATAAAATATAACATGCTGAAATAAGATATAACATGCTGAAATAAAATAAAACATGCTGAAATAAAATATAACATGCTGAAATAAAATATAACATGTTTAAATAAAATATAACATGCTGAGATAAAATATAACATGCTGAAATAAAATATAACATGCTGAAATAAGATATAACATGCTGAAATAAAATATAACATGCTGAAATAAGATATAACATGCTGAAATAAAATATAACATGCTGAAATAAAATATAACATGCTGAAATAAAATATAACATGCTGAAATAAGATATAACATGCTGAAATAAAATATAACATGCTGAAATAAAATATAACATGCTGAAATAAGATATAACATGCTGAAATAAAATATAACATGCTGAAATAAGATATAACATGCTGAAATAAAATATAACATGCTGAAATAAGATATAACATGCTGAAATAAGATATAACATGCTGAAATAAGATATAACATGCTGAAATAAAATATAACATGCTGAAATAAGATATAACATGCTGAAATAAAATATAACATGCTGAAATAAAATATAACATGCTGAAATAAAATGATAGGGAATATCCCAGAGCAGAGAAAGTACACAAGATGAGGTAAGCGACACTCACCACAGGCAGGATAGTCTGCATCAGCAACAGACAGGGAAGCAGGGGAAGGCAGTTTAGGGGGCCTTGTCTTTCAGTAAGGAAATGATAAAGGTGACCCTTGATTGGAGAGACTGAAAGATGTGAGGATCGTTACGGAAGTGCAGCCTGCACTGGTTAAGAAAACCCCTACAAGGGGGGTAGAGCCAACTGCCGAAGAAGATAGATGTGTTTGAGCAGAGCTCCTGGCTTTTGGGCTAAAATATGAAATATACCGTAATGTTATAAGCCTCAATTTCCCTACTATGCCATCCAAGAGTCCATAGGCACTCACATAGGAGCACAAGACAGACAGGAGCTCTATGCAGAGGCTGCACACTAAGTTACTTTGAGCCCTTCAACTCCATCACACGGTGAGCATCGCCATTTTAACTGCTGGGCCCACTCCCTTTAAAGTCTGGTATCGATTGAAGAACCAGTGGACTACAATCTACCCCCCTTCCGGGTGTCTAGACCTAAATAGCCACTTATACTCTACATCTCTAGGTACAGCGGCAGGCAATTTGCTTGTTGTGCCCGTGGTGCAGTACCAATATGGAGATGAGCACTTTCAGAACCTTGAGACGGACCTTACCTCACTAGTTTCAGCCCTGATACTGCGTCCAATGCAGTCTACTGAAACCTTACATTTTCAGCAGCAAGTTGGTGTCGACACCATAACTACATGCGCAACTCAGGGAGGTTATGAAACCACCATAGGAGGTCCGTTTTTGGAGTCCCTGTGTTCCGGTCAGGAGGAGACGATGGTCGCGGTGAGTTCTCCTTTATGTGGACCAGCGGTGGCTCAAAATGTAGATAGACTGTTAAATTTAGGGGTACCTCTGCCACAGGGCGCTTCAACACCTAGCGTGCTCGCTGGCATTCAACATGTTTTTTTGCATATATCTGGCCAGTTGGAGACTCCTGTACAGGTTGCATGTGTGAGATTCCACAAATCTGCAGGAATTATTGCTACTAAAGAGACACCATGGCCCAAGCACGAACCTTTGCATTCTTTGGGAACGTATCTTTGTGATCGACATGGCATCATGCCATTTACACTGAGCTTGACTTACCATGAAGTGGGGGTAATCACGCTAACAGTAGATTTTGCTTCCTGTGATAATGAACAACATGTTAGACACGGACAATTACCCTATCTTAATGTTTCTTATATGCAAGTTGGATTACTGTCATTGTTCATGTTTTACAAGTTAACTTAAGTTTTATATTTAAAATGTACCTATAGGTTCCATAGATATATGATGGTAAAGCGTTTTACAGTCTACCTTGTTTATAGTTTATATCTTCTCTAGAAACATAAACCTCTGCTGTTTATATATAGGTTCAGACTCAATTTTGGCAGACAGTCTAGCTATGTAATTGGTAAGCCTGCAGATATTTTGTGTGAAAGAGAAATTTCAGTAACAAGTCTTTCCTTTGGTGAACACCTATGTAGCCCAGCAGAAAACATGCTATGCAATATTAGAGTCAATTGACTGAACAGTTCTGAAACCAACACTTATTCTCTAGATCTGGTATAGGACAAGGCTTTAATGAAGAATTTAAGCACAGCTCATTCAAGCTATTTGGTATATCTTACTATAGTTAAGCCTGTTAATTTTGTGCTTATTTATCACAGGTATAAGGTCCTTGGTTATTTAACTTGAGCTTAACTTTATACTGTATTGTTAGTCCCACCATATAGACCTGGGGGCTGGAGTTTGGACTGAGGGTGTTCTCACTTTTCAATTTTAGCCATCTAGGTTAGGGTGTCATATGCACGTACTTAAATCTAAGCTATAGTTGGGTCTAGTATTTCAAATTCTCCTCTCCCTTGGTAATAGATATATAAGTTAGTGGTATTATCCTTCTGTTCCTGGGTGGTGGGCCCGCATCCAGGAGACAGAGTACCTTTTTATTCAGGGGGAGATATTCAACGGTTTAATTAATTACCCTCGCATTTATCTATTTACATTTTGTCTTAAACTTGTGTAACCTTCTTACTACCCTATTCCTCAGTGCCAATTGAAGACTCATGTTGTTGGTGGATGTCACCTTTATTCTGTTCGCCCCGTTCATTTTCTAGTCTGTACTTTAGCTAACACATGTCCAGATTTAGTGTAAAATACACTGCATTATCCACACCCCACAATTAAAAACTAGAGTTTGTGCGGTTGGCTTTTCACATTACCTTAACTAGTTAAATATGATATGGCAAGCCGAATTCAGGCCTTTATGTTAAAAGGTGTTAGGAGAGCACTCATATTCTATTCTATTATTTGCCTCAACTTTAACCCCTCGCATATACAATACTCTGGTATTTATAGAGGTTGCCCAGAGGCGTCTTTTGCTTACCATACCCAAATTACCATCTCCTCCCCCCCCCACATAATAAACCTCCTTCCTCAGGAGGACTAAATATGCGGTTTATCTAGTTTATACCGCACCGTACATATCTTCTTTATAACTAAATCTTGCAGTTCAACATAACATCAAGCTTATTTTCCCTTCTGAGTTTAACAATATTGTCCAGCATTTCTATAAATGAAACACAAGGAAAGAGGCGCCGTATGTGTGAATCTGTAATAACCAGTATCAAAGATAGAGCAAGTGCAGGGTACTCACAATATGGAAAGGCACTCAGATGTGCCTGTAGATGCAGGCTGGTTTTTTCAGCAGACCAGCTAGCTGTACAAGGCACTCCAGGGTCTAAAAGTAGAAATCTGTATGTCTTGGCAGACAGTGGGTGGTCAATCCAGCAATATAAGACCCAAGAGCTAGGTGCAAACAAAAACACACAACTGTGTGAATCTGTAAGGTTACAATGGTTAATTTACAACCTGTGCAGGGTACTCACATTCTAGAGCGGCACTCAAATGTGCCAATAGAGGCAGGCTGGTTTTCACAGCAAACCAGCTGGCTGTATAGGATATGATGCAGGATACTCCACAGTGGACAGGATCACCAGGTAGCTCAGGATATGGAATAATCAGCAGCAATGAGGATATACGGTTTAAAAAGGGTTTAATAGTAATAAAAACAATCATAAAATACATATATCACTCATGCCACATGAGTAAAAAACATACAACGCATTTCTCGGTATACACCGTTTCATCAGGCATGTAATATGTTCTAAATACACATCTTATATAAGCCTGAGCTACCTGTACACTCCCACACCCAAAAAACACCAAGAACCAATCACAAAAGCCCTTTGTTTAATTGCTCATTAATTGAAGCACATGAACACTTCTCATAGTATTCCTCTCTAGGGAACAATAATAACAATTAGTTGACTTCATTATAATATACCCCAATGGGAAAGATTAGTGAGATAGATAAATTTAAAATATACCCCAATGGGAGAGATTGATAAAACAAGTAGACTGCTATTATGGATACAAAGTGAGCAAACTGTAAACATCTAAATAAATGTGACCATATTCCATCTTAATAATCACCATACTTTGCTATTTTGTATTAGGCAGCCCTACCTGTCAGTTTGCTGTGTTTACTATGAGACACAATTGTAGCGCTAGTATTTTCATATACTCCTACATAGATTTCTAACCTGGTTTCTCTATTCCATACCAAATCTTAAATGTGAATCCTTTCACAGATATCCGGCTAATATATAGCATTTAACCATTTGAAAACAATTTGCCAGGACGATCATGTGAAACATGGGGTAATCCCTGATTGTATGGCGTCTGACGTATTGGCAGATGATAGGCTCAATAGCCACCAACATCCAGCCTACCAACATCATCAAAGCACACCCCTATTACAACATCTATTGACATCTGCAGTCTCGCAATAATAATATAAGAGAATCCCCAGCATAAGTCAGTACCATTACATCCAATTAACATCCTCACAGCGAGCTTGTCACAGAGCACACCCCCTTCTCTCTACGTCGCATCCCTAGCTTTGACAGCTAACGCCCACATACATCCGTAGATATATCAAATATTGAGACCCCGTTCCTATAACATGGAAGCCCCAACAAAGACCACCATCCTTACCAATCAGTAGTATCGATAGCGCTGATCAGATACATAACATTAAATATCATCAGAATAAATAGTGGGAATACTTAAATAAGCACCAGTTTCGAGACGTGTATAACATCACATATCTGCCCAATCACAAACATAAATATTTCAGTCATTCTGAACTGCATATCCGATTGGTCAATATCATACCCACGCTGGCCCCTTCTCTTAATGACTAATCAGATATTACCGAATGTGGAAAAAACCATTCTCTTTCTAACCATGACTAAATCACTGTACTATAAACTACAACCACGTGTGCACAAAAATAGCTATATGTAACAACCATACAGGATGTCTATAATGTCCTGAATATATGGATAAATATAAAATAATAAATCATACTAGATGCATTAGATACTAAAAATAACTCATCACATGACCCTCCTTAAATTGATAATACTATACACTAATGATTGTGATAAATAAAAAAAGGAAATAATACTACCATAATCCCGCTCTATACTAAACTATAAAGACCATAGGTCAATAATATATTAAATGATATGTGATTACTAATGTGAGAAAAAAGACGTTAACTAAATACCATATATCAAGGTATTCCTGTTAATGTATTCTAAGGGAGCCAAAAAATATTGGGCTCAATGTTGATAATAATGTAATAGAAAAGCCACCCTAATCATGGTTGGAATGTAATAATAATACCAAATCCCTGTGATAGTGATAGTGCTAATGCTAATAATATAGAACCATATCTATATCATACAATTTCATGTGCCAACTATGCTAGATAGAAATAATAATAATGTAATAAAAAAGCCAACCCTAATCATGGTTGGAAAACAATAATAATACCAAATCCCTGTGATAGTAATAGTGCTAATACTAATAATATAGAACCATATCTATATCATACAATTTCATGTGCCAACTATGCTAGATAGAAATAAACTCAAATATTGTGTTATAGCACATAATCCTAATAATATCCTAATAAAAGACTATAAACTCCATATATCCATAATACACTAAATAAATACCATATATCCATAATAATAAAGTAAATTATAATACACTAACCAATTATCATGTTTGTATTAGTATGTTTATATATTAAGAGAGGTGGGCAGATTACAACAGTCAATTAAACTCCAGTTCACAATATTATGTGTGGGATCAAACGTATTGTCCCTACAACAGTCATAGTATCTAGATTCTCAAAAGTTCCCAATACATATATGAGTGATCATTCTCCACCTAATAGGAGCTCGAAAGTCCCACATACTAATAAATCTAAATGACCCTCTCACGGCCAAATGTGACCATCACAAAAAACTCGCAGTATCTATCACTTAATTTAGACCTAATGGAAATAAGGTTTTGAATTTGTAGATCCAATAGGTCTCTCTTTGTCTGAGACGTGAGAACCTATTGTATGAGCGGCTAGATGGAATACTTTCTAATGGAGTGATCTTAAGGTTACATTTCCCTGCAATATGCTCCTGGCAAACATGCCTAGGTACACTATGTTTTAGAGATTTATTTTTGATGTTCCTAAGGTGTTCGCTCCACCTGATTCTTATTTTTCTACAAGTTCTCCCAATATATTGGAGCCCACATTTGCAGGTAAGTACATATATCACATATGAAGAATCGCAAGAAAGTCTAGAAGTTATTTGATATTGTTCTCCCGTGGTGTTTGATTTGACCCTAGATGCTTTATGGGTAATATAATCACACATATAGCATCGGGTCTTCCCACACTTAAAACTACCTTTCATTGGGTGTCTGATAGCTCCCGATTCAGAATTTTTATTATTATTTGCAGCGTTTTCCTGTCTTTCACCTTTAGACAACATGACTATTTTACTGCGTGCTAGTCTTTGTTTTAGAGTGGAGGCCCTTCGATATCGAAGGGCCTCCACTCTAAAACAAAGACTAGCACCCAGTAAAATAGTATGTTTAGCCAGGAGCATATTGCAGGGAAATGTAACCTTAAGATCACTCCATTCGAAAGTATTCCATCTAGCCGCTCATACAATAGGTTCTCACGTCTCAGACAAAGATTCAAAACCTTATTTCCATTAGGTCTAAATGAAGTGATAGATACTGCGAGTTTTTTGTGATGGTCACATTTGGCCGTGAGAGGGTCATTTAGATTTATTAGTATGTGGGACTTTCGAGCTCCTATTAGGTGGAGAATGATCACTCATATATGTATTGGGAACTTTTGAGAATCTAGATACTATGACTGTTGTAGGGACAATACGTTTGATCCCACACATAATATTGTGAACTGGAGTTTAATTGACTGTTGTAATCTGCCCACCTCTCTTAATATATAAACATACTAATGCAAACATGATAATTGGTTAGTGTATTATAATTTACATTATTATTATGGATACATGGTATTTATTTAGTGTATTATGGATATATGGAGTTTATATTCTTTTATTAGGATATTATTAGGATTATGTGCTATAACACAATATTTGAGTTTATTTCTATCTAGCATAGTTGGCACATGAAATTGTATGATATAGATATGGTTCTATATTATTAGTATTAGCACTATTACTATCACAGGGATTTGGTATTATTATTGTTTTCCAACCATGATTAGGGTTGGCTTTTTTATTACATTATTATTATTTCTATCTAGCATAGTTGGCACATGAAATTGTATGATATAGATATGGTTCTATATTATTAGTATTAGCACTATCACTATCACAGGGATTTGGTATTATTATTACATTCCAACCATGATTAGGGGTGGCTTTTCTATTACATTATTATCAACATTGAGCCCAATATTTTTTGGCTCCCTTAGAATACATTAACAGGAATACCTTGATATATGGTATTTAGTTAACGTCTTTTTTCTCACATTTGCAATCACATATCACTTAATATATTATTGACCTATGGTCCTTATAGTTTAGTATAGAGCGGGATTATGGTAGTATTATTTCCTTTTTTTATTTATCACAATCATTAGTGTATAGTATTAGCAATTTAAGGAGGGTCATGTGATGAGTTATTTTTAGTATCTAATGCATCTAGTATGATTTATTATTTTATATTTATCCATATATTCAGGACATTATAGACATCCTGTATGGTTGTTACATATAGCTATTTTTGTGCACATGTAGAGAAGAGTGCCAATGAGTGTTTCTTTCCAGCTCAGCTAGGGGTAACAACTCAGACCAGTTGGTATGGAGAGCATTGACAAAGGCTCTAAGGTAGGCCTCGAGATCTTGGTTTACTCTCAGTTAGTCCATTGGTCTGAGGATGGTAGACAGAAGACAAGGAAACAGTGGTTCCAATCAACTTACAAAATGCTCTCCAAAAGGTAGAGATGAACTGTGGACCTCTGTCGGAAACAATATTCGCAGGAATGCCATGAAGTTGTACCACATGCAAGAAAAAAAGAGACAATAATTCTTGGGCAGAAGGCAGTTTTGTAAGGAGTACAAAATGAGCCAGTCTGGAAAAGCGATCCACCACAACCCAGATAACTGTATGGTGGTCAGAAGGAGGACGGTCCACAATGAAATCCATTGTTATGTGTGTCCATGGTTGTTTGGGTTTGGACAATGGTTGGAGTAAGCTGGGAGGCAAGGATTGGGGAGTTTTGTTGGCAGCACAAGTTGTGCAGGCTTTCACATAATCCTGAGCGTCAGACTTCATAGTAGGACACCATACATAATGGGAAAGACACTTAAAAGTCCTTGTCAAACCAGGATGTCCTGAGAGTTTACTATCATGAACCCAGGATAGCACAGGAGTGCGTAGGTTCAGAGGTACAAAAAAGATATTGGAAGTCACGGGGGCTTCAGGAGATTTATTAGACTGGGCACGTTGCAGTGTTTGAAGAAGGGTGGTATTCAGTTGAGCAACACACAGGAGGGAGGTATGATGTGTTCAATAGGAGCTTCAGAGGAATTACTTGAGTGAGGAAACTGACAGGAAAGGGAGTCAGCCTTCTTGTTTTTGATCCCAGGAAGATAAGAGACCACAAAGTTAAAATGGGAAAAGAACAAGGCCCACCTGGCCTGTTGAGGATTGAGCCGAGGACTGGAGCAGTCTCTAGGTAAGTCAGATTCTTGTGGTAGGTGAGAATCTGAATGGGATTGGAGGTGCCTTCTAACCAATAACGCCATTCAATCAAGGCCATCTTAATGGCTAAGAGTTCACGATTACCCACATCGTAATTACTCTCTGAAGGAGTTAAGCATTTGGAGAAAAAGGCTACAGGGTGTGACTTGGAGGTTAAAGGATCCCTTTGGGTTAGAGAACTGCTCCAGCCCCTATCTTGGAGGCATCAACCTGTAAAGTGATCTGTAGGTCAAGATCAGGATGGCGGAGCACAGGAGCAGAACAGAAAGCCTTTTTTAGACGAAAGAAGGCATTTATGGCCTTAGGGGGCCAATGTTTACAGTCCTTGTTCCGTTTTGTCAATTCAGTGAGTGAAGCGACTGTTTGAGAAAAGTTATTTATAAACTTGCGGTAATAATTGGAGAACCCCAAGAATCTCTGTAATTCCTTTAATGAAGTAGGTTGAGGCCATTCTAAAACTGTGGTGAGTTTAGCAGGATTCATGGCAAAACCTTCTTTCGAGATGATACAACCAAGGAACTGGATCTGAACTTGGTCAAACTCACATTTTTCTAGTTTGGCTACCAAAGAATTGTCTCTGAGACATTGAAGTACCTGTCTCATGTGCTTATGATGCACCTCCAGAGTGGAAGAGAAAATAAGGATGTCATCCAGGTAGACGATGACAGTGCGATTAAGGAGGTCATGAAAGACATTGCTGATAAATGCCTGGAAGACTGCAGAGGCGTTACACAGCCCAAAGAGCATTACAAGGTATTCGTAATGCCCTGATCTTGTGTTGAAGGCAGTCTTCCATTCATGCCCTGAGAAGATATGAATCAGATTGTAAGCCCCACGTAAATTCAGCTTGGTGAAGAAGTGAGCATTCTGGAGTGAGTCATACAGTTCAGTGATCAACGGAATGGTATAGCGATTCTTGATAGTTATGTTGTTCAAGGGCCTGTAGTCGATACAGGTTCTGAGCCCACCATCCTTCCTACTGACAAAAAAGAAGCCTGCCCCAGCAGGAGGGGAGGAAGGGTGAATGAAACCTTTAGCTAGGTTCTCTTGGATGTACTCCTCCATGGATTTTGTTTCAGCTTTGGAGAGTGGATAAGTCCTCCCTTTAGGAAGTGGGGCTCCGGGAAAGAGGTAAATTTTGCAGTCATAAAGACGGTGGGGTGGCAGCACGTCGGCTGCTTTCTTCTCAATTACATCTGTGAAGTCTGCATACACTGAGGTAGGTTTAAAGGAATCTGTATACTGGCTATGGGGATGCGGAGCAGAAGAGGGACTTTAGCAAGGCAGGAGTGGAAACAGGAGGTACCCCAGGAGGCCAGTTGTCCTTCAGCCCAGTCGAACTGGGGATTGTGTATAGAAAGCCAAGGAAGACCAAGGATGACAGGCTGTGCTGGGGAATGAATGACCTTGAACTGCAGCTGTTCGGTATGAAGGACTCCCACAGCCATGGTCAGGGGTGCTGACTCAAAATGGATCAACCCTGAACCAAGGGGGATGCCATCCAGAGTAGTTATTTTGAGACAATTTCTTTTCTACAGAGCCAGCTTGAATCATAAAACGGTGCTCCAAAAAGTTTCCAGCTGCCCCTGAATCAATGAAGGCTTGAGTGTGGACAGTATTCTGAAGGAAGATAAGGGTAACAGGTACCAGAATACGAAAGGAGTGAGGGGGTTTAGTAGTGCTCACGCTTAGAGGTACCCCAGTGTTATCTTCTAAGCATTGGCTTTTCCCAGCCGAATGTCACAATTCTTTAGTTGGTGGGTGTTAGAACCACAATAAAAGCATAGCCTCAATCTCCTTCTTCTCTGTCTTTCAGACTCTGAGGGTTTGAAGGAGGAGAGATCCATGGGTTTCTCCACTGGGGTAACTGGAGCTGTTGAAGGGGTAGAGGATACTGCAGAAACTGGACGATTAGAAGGATGGAAAGGAAAAACCCTCCGAGTTCTGTCTTTCTCAGCTTGTCTCTCCTGGAAGCAAGAGTCCAGACTGATACAAAGTGTTATAAAGTCATCCAAAGAAAAAGGAATATCATGATAAGTAAATTAATCTTTGATGCGTTCATGCAGACCCCTCCTAAAGGCTGCCTTGAGAGCATTGTCATCCCAATTGGTTTCAAGTGCCAATGTGCGAAACTCGATGGAGAATTGTGCCATGGTTCTTTTGCCCTGGCGGAGATCCAGAAGAGAAAATTCTGCAGCAGAAGTACAGCAAGATGTCCCAAACACAGAAGTAAATGCAGAAATGAACGCATCAGGGGTGAGACCCAAGCTAGGGCCTTGTCTTTCACTAAGGAAATGATAAATGTGACCCTTGATTGGTGAGACTGAAAGGTGTGAGGATCGTTACGGAAGTGCAGCCTGCACTGGTTAAGAAAACCCCTACAATGGATAGTACCTTCATATTTGTCAGGCAATGGTATCCGGGAATGCTTCCAGAAGCAGGGGAAGAAGCCGCAGTACTAGGAGCAGAGACTGGTGGTACAACAACAGGAGCGGTATTCCTTGCTGCAACTAGTGCAGAGAGTTGAGCGGTTATAGCCTCTAGTTTGGAATCCACACTCTGCAATAGTGTGGTATGGGATCCCAACATCTGTCCTTGAAGATAAACTGCTCTTTGTACCTCATTTGGCTCCATGGCCCAAGTATAATGTAATGCTCGTGGCCAGTAGTCTTCTTATCCTGGCGTCGAGCCGGAATGATAGGGAATATCCCAGAGCAGAGAAAGTATGCAAGATGAGGTAAGTGGCACTCACCACAAGCAGGATAGTCTGTGCCGGCAACAGGCAGGGAATCAACCGAAGGCAGTTCAGGGGTAAACCACTAGAATGGTCAGACAGGCAGGTTATGGCAACAGTAAGGCAGTCCAAAAGTAAACCACTTGAATAATCAAACAGGCAGGTTTTGGCAACACTAAGGCAGTCCAAAAGTAAACCACTTGAATGGTCAGACAGGCAGGTTTTGGCAACAGTATGGCAATCTAGTGCTTTAAGGATTAAGCAAGCAGAGTAGTCAGACAGGCAAAGTTCATCAACAGTGAAGCAATCCAGTACTTTAGGGGTTAAGCAAGCAGAGTAGTCAGACAGGCAGAGTTCAATAACGATATGGCAATCCAGAATATAGTAAGTTATCACACCCAGGAGCACACAAAGTAACACCTATACTTGGGCAGTGATAGGTAGGAAGTGAGTAACTTACATAGGTGCAGGATTTGCGCCACAGGAGATCCTGACCGGCTTCAGAACAGAAGTAGCGTGCGGCAATGAAGTCACCGCCGCACGCAGACAAGAGCCGACTTCCCCCTAGGCAACGAGCAGAACAGCAGGCGCCGCATCTCTAGGAACAGCTAGAGCGGCGGGGCGTGACAGAAGCACTTTAAGGACCCTGTTTTGTGTAGACCTATCGCAGATGCTACTCTTTCATTGGCAGTGTTTCTTCCTTTGGACTGGAAGCAGTGTCACCGCTGACTGTCCCTTTAAGTTTTACATTCTACAGGTGTTTAGATAAATCTCTTTGTTTAGTGTGTAATGCTAATAATACATTATAGATTATATTAACCACTTTTGTTTCAAAACAACAGCAATTGTTAATGACTAATAAAGCAATTTGAACATTATGGGTATAGTTGGCATGTGTGTTGGATGGTTATTTATACAGATAATCCTGCAAAAGTACAGAACAGGGTTTTACAGAAAATACCGCAGCATCTGGTTTAAAACTATTCTAACATTTGGCTTCTTGTGAACTAGACATTCTGGGCTTGTCTGTCTGTGTCTATCTATCTATCTATCTATCTATCTTTTTATCTATGATTTAATCTATCATCTATCTTACTTGTAAACCTGGCTGCCTCACAAGGTTACCTGAAAGCTTTAAACTCTTTCTTTTTTTATAAGTACAGGTAGGGTATCATCCTTGTTTACGCTTCTGTTATTTATTTTTTGCAAAAGGTTTTATGTTTTCCTTTTAAAAGCTAAAATGAAATCACCTTTGAGTTCATTGATAACATGCTCCACCTTGTGGTTAAAATTTACTAATACATCATTTGCATTTGGGGAAATAAACTCCTAAGACCTTTAAATGTGTTAAAAACTTAAAATGTTGTCATAATATTAGTAATATTGCTGGATTTATTTTAATACTTTGTTTATTTTCATTGTTTTACTAAATGCATTGTAATGAAAAAAACAATAATATTTCAGTGTTATATGAAGACACTTTACATTACCATTTTACTTTATAATTATGAGGTAAAGTAATATGAAGGAACAAAGAACATTTTTAGGCTGAGGAAGAATATATTAAAGGGAAAATTTACTCCAGAATTGTTATTGTTTAAAAAAATAGATAATCCCATTATTACCCATTCCCCAGTTTTGAAAAACAAACACGGTTATATTAATATACTTTTTACCTCTATGACCTTGTATCTAAGCCTCTGCAGACTTCACTTTATTTCAGTTATTTTAACAGACTTGCATTTTAGCCAATCAGTGCTAGACAGTACTAGTTCATAAATAACTCCATGGGAGCTAGCACAATGTTATCTATATGGCACACATGAACTAGCACTGTCTAGCTATGAAAATCACCAAAATGCAATGAGATATGAGGCCGGCTTCAATGGGTTAGAAATTAGCATATGAGCCTATCTAGGCTTAGTTTTTAGAGAACGAATAATTAAATTAAATAGGAAATTGGCTTAAAATTGCATGCCCTATCTGAATTATGAAAATTTAATTTTGACTAGACTTAATTTATGGATTTAATCTAGATTTAAGTAATATATGTAAGTTATATGACTGAAAAAATACTGTGGCTAACAAATAGACCTGATTGATTAATACATTTAGAACAACAGAAGGAAAGAAAAGGGAATCCAAATGGTGTAATATATTAAGGCAATATATACAATCTTCGCTCTCACTCTTGATAGCTGTCACCTTAACCCCTTGAGTGCTAACAACGGCTCTGAGCCATCGCAAGGTGCTGACGATGGCTCAGAGCCGTCGCTAGCACTCACCCACCTTCAGGGCAATCTGGGGGCTCCCATCTACTCCCACCCCAGCGATATGGCCTGTATTGTGACAGGAATCGCCAGGGCTTGACATTTCACGCGGTGATGTCACGCGCAATGACGTGATGACATCACTGCACAACTTTATTTCAAGTTTACAATGACAATTATAGGGAGATGGGGCATGCTGCTTAGAAGCCTGTATCTCAGGCATCTAAGCAGCTACAGACCCCCAAGACCCACTGTTGGAATGTTAAAAAAGATAAAAATAAATATATTTTATAAAATTAAAAGTTCAAAACCAGCTTAGCACCCAGGTGGGAAATGGTTTAGTCAAAGGAATAAATGTTCATGATTCAGATAGGGCATGCAATTTTAAACAATTTTCCAATTTACTTTTATCATCAATTTTGCTTTGTTCTCTTGGTATTCTTAGTTGAAAGCTAAACCTAGGTAGGCTCATTGTAATGCTTGTGGGATACTCCTCAGACCGAACTCTGCCAGTAGTCTTGTTATCCCGGCGTCGAGACGGAAAAATAGGGAATACCCCATAGCAGAGAAAGTTAGTAAGATGAGTAAGGCGGCACTCACCACAGGCAGGACAGTCCCCAGCAGCAATGGCAGAGCAGTCCAAGGACAAACCACTAGAATGGTCAGACAGACAGGGTTTGGCAACAGCAAAGCAGTCCAAGGGCACACCACTAGAATGGCGTGTAGTCTAGATAATATAGTGACTAGCGCTTGGGTTAGTATACAAGCTACACTATAAAAAAGACCCCCTAACTGGGTCTTGAAAAAGAAATTCCAAGCAAATACAATATAGGAGCGCCAGAGGCTTAGGTATACACCAGGTCAAAGATAAGGATAGTGATAAGTACCGATAAGATGCTGTTTACCGATAGTTGATCCAATAAATCAATTCTCATACATATAAATGGGTTATACCAACCATGAGAGTAAACAAGACTAAATAGAGCTTGATATAGTGGTACACAGACTATACAAATTAAAAAGATATTAATATATTTAATGGATAAAAATAAGCAGTATTGCTACAATAAAAACAAAAAAGTCAAAATAAGTTACAATAAAGATACAACAAGTACAATAAAGAATCTGGTTACAGACAAGACGATTAAGATGGATAAGTATTAATAACCTAAGAATATAAACCTTAAAAATAAACCGTTGAAAATATATGTGAAAGATATCAAAAAGCCTTCAAAAATATCTCTAAATCGATACCGGTATGATTGGGGGACGGGTGTGTGTGGTGGAAAAAGAAGTGTCCAACGTTCAAATGTTGCCAAACTAAATCGTGTCAATATATCAGTGTGAAATCCAAAATGAGTAAAATACAAAAAAGGAACAGAATATTTACAAAAATGTGCGACCAGTATACATAGTACAAAAAATACAAAAATACAAGTGATATGCTATAACAGCCGGTGGTGTCCTGATTATAAAAAAACAAAACAGAATAAAAAGACGTTTAAACGTGAATATAATCCAATTCTGATGCAAAGTCTATCCAAATTAGAGGAGTGATATAATATTCAAACAGATTCAAATTGCTACTTCTAGTGTCCAAATTGACACTTCTAGTGTCCAAATAAAATGTCACAAATCCCATAAAATGAATCCAGCTTCCAAGTTCAGTACCAAATTTTCAATTGCCTAAAAAAAGGAAAAGAAACAAGCGATATACAAATTGTAATTTGGGTTGAATCTATTGGTAAATAAACTCACCCAAATTAAGTAGTCCTGGAGTAATATTGAGCCTCACAAATCCTGCTTGAGAACTCCGTCTACGCGTTTCAGCCCTTAAATAAATGAAAAAGGCCCTATCAACTTACAAAAGGCTCTCCAAAAGGTAGTGATGAACTGTGGACCTCTGTCAGAAACAATACTCACAGGAATGCCATGAAGTCATACCACATGCAAGAGAAAAAGAGACAATAATTCCTGGGCAGAAGGCAGTTTGGTTAGGGGTAAAAAATGAGCCAGTCTGGAAAAGTGGTCCACCACAACAGAGATAACTGTATGGTGTTCAGGAGAAAAGTCCACAAGAAAGTCCATTGTAATGTGTGTCCATGGTTGTTTGGGAATGGACAATGTTTGAAGCAAGCCAGGAGGCAATGATCAGGGAGCTTTGTTGGTGGCACAAGTTGTGCAGGCTTTCACATAATCCTGAGCGTCAGACTTCATAGTAGGCCACCATACGTGTTGGGAAAGACGCTTAAAAGTCCTAGTCAAACCAGGATGTCCTGAGAGTTTACTATCATGAGCCCAGGATAGCACAGGGGTGCACAGGTTGAGAGGTACAAAGAGGATATCAGATTCCACTGGGCTCCAGGAGGTTTACTAGACTGGGCACATTGCAATCTTTGCAGAAGGGTGGTATTTAGTTGAGCTACCACACAGGAGGGAGGTATGATGTGTTCAATAGGAGCTTCAGAGGAGTCACTTGAGTGAGGGAACTGATGGGAAAGGGCGTCCGCCTTCTTGTTCTTGGTCCCAAGAAGATAAGAGACCACAAAGTTAAAACAGGAAAAGAACAAGACCCACCTGGCCTGTAGAGGATTGAGTCGATGAGCAGTCTCTAGGTAAGTCAGATTCCTGTGGTCGGTGAGAATCTGAATGGGATTGGCGGTGCCCTCTAACCAATGACGCCGTTCAGTCAAAGCCATCTTAATGGCTAAGAGTTCATGATTACCCACATAGTAGTTCCTCTCAGCAGGAGTAAAGCATTTAGAGAAAAAGGCTACAGGGTGTGATTTGGAAGTCAAAGGATTCCTTTGGGTAAGAACTGCTCCAGCCCCTATCTCGGAGGCATCAACTTCTAAAGTGAACTGTAGGTCAGGATCAGGATGGTGGAGCTGAACAGAAAGCCTTTTTCAGACAAGAGAAGGCATTTATAGCTTCGGGAGGCCAATGTTTACAGTCTTTGTTCTGTTTTGCTAATTCAGTGAGAGGAGCGACTGTTTGTAAAAAGTTCTTTATAAACTTGCGGTAATAATTGGAGAACCCCAAGAACCTCTATAATTCCTTTAAAGAAGTAGGTTGAGGCCATTCTAGAACTGCAGTGAGTTTAGCAGGATCTATGGCAAAACCCTCCTTCTAGATGACATAACCAAGGAATTGGATCTGAACTCACACTTTTCTAGCTTGGCTACTAAAGAATTGTCTCTGAGATGTAGAAGCACCTGTCTCATGTGTCTGTGATGCTCCTCTAAAGTAGAAGAGAAAACAAGGATATCGTCCAGATTGTCAGGGTTCAGCCTGGAATTGAACCTGGGACCTGTCTCTATTTCTGCAGCTGTTATTTCCCAGCCTGTTGTGTTACCACTATGCCACCAAATGGCTTGATCACAGGAAAGGAATATTGTGATTTTCTGTTTTCTGCAACTTTGGCTCTCTGGCTCCACCTGCTTGCCAGCTGAAAGAAATCATTTAATCAGCAGCCTGCCTTTATCTGGGAGCTTTGTTTGCAATTTGGTGCTTTCACATTAAGAGTGATACTCTGAAACACTCTCTGCTCCTGTTTCCTGTGAGAAATACAGTTATCTTGGATTTCCTGGTTCCTGACTTCTGTTTCAATTACTGACTTCTCTTCTGGATAATTCCTTGGTACTGTGTTTCATTTTTGGACTGAATTCCTGGCAATTGAACTTGCCTAAAACTTTATTTCCTAAGGATTGATTCAGGTACTTTTGCTTGCTTGTTTCCTGATAATACAGAGTTCCAATTGCAGTCTATGCAAATATCCTGTTTGTTTCTACAGAGTACCAGTTTGCAGTTTATGCAAGTCTCCTTGGAGTACCAGTTCTACAGCATATGCAAGTATCCTGCTTGTTATTACAAAGCTCTGCCTTCCTGAGTGTAATTACACATTCCAGTCTTCAGCATATGCAAGTATCCTGTCTGTTATACAAGCTCTGTTTTCCTGCCTGATTCTACTCAGCTCCAGTTCTACAGCATATGCAAGTATCCTGCTTGTTATTACAAAGCTCTGCTTTCCTGCGTGTAATTTCACTGTTCCTGTCTAGAGCATATGCAAGTATCCTGCCTGTTATTATAAAGAACTGTATTCCTGCCTAATACAACAACTTATAGACTTTGTCTTATCTAATTGCATATCTCTGCATTGCTTTATCCTATAAATAAAACCATCTCCTTTATTTCCTAAAACCTTGTACCTGTTTAATTATGCCTAAAAGGAAAGACTCACGCAGACAAAACACAACATTAACCCCAAAACCTGACACCTCTGCACAACAGCTCCTTACTCCTGAACCTGCTCCCTTGCAGAGTATGACACAGATAGACGATGACAGTGCGTTTGAGGAGGTCACGGAAGACATTGTTGACAAATGCATGGAAGACTGCAGGGGCGTTACACAGCCCAAAGGGCATTACAAGGTATTCATAATGCCCAGATCTTATGTTGAAGGCGGTCTTCCTATCATGGCCTGGAAAGATGCGAATCAGATTGTATGCCCCACATAAGTCCAATTTGGTGAAAAAACGAGCATCCTGGAGTGAGTCATACAGTTCGGTGATCAATGGTATGGGATAGTGATTCTTGATGGTTATGTTGTTCAAGGTCCTGTAGTCGATGCAGGGTCTGAGCCCACCATCCTTTTTACAGATAAAAAAGCCTGCCCCAGCAGGAGAGGAGGAAGGGCGAATGAATCCTTTAGCTAGGTTCGCTTGGATGTACTCCTCCATGGATTTGGTTTCAGCCTTGGAGAGTGGATAAGTCCTCCCTTTAGGAAGTGGGGTTCCAGGAAAGAGGTCGATCTTGCAGTCATAAGGACGGTGGGGTGGCAGCACGTCGGCTGCTTTTTTCTCAAACATGTCCGCAAAGTCTGCGTATACTGAAGGAAGGTTTGAAGGAGTCTGTATACTGGCTATGGGAATGTGGAGCAGAGGAGTAACTTTAGCAAGGCAGGAGTGGAAACAGGAGGTACCCCAGGAGACCAGTTGTCCTTTAGCCCAGTCAAACTGTGGATTGTGTACCCAAAGCCAAAGAAGACCAAGGATGACAGGCTGTGCTGGTGAATGACTGACCTTGAACTGCAGCTGTTCGGTATGAAGGACTCCCACAGTCAGGGTCAGGGGTGCTGACTCAAAATGGATCAAGCCCGAACCAAGGGGGGTTCCATCCAGAGTAGTTATCTTGGGACAATGTCTTTTCTGCAATAGAGGCAAGTCAGCTTGAATCATGAAATGGTGATCCAGGAAGTTTCCAGCTGCCCCTGAATCAATTAAGGCTTGAATGTGGACAGTATTCTGAAGGAAGGTAAGGGTAACAGGTACCAGGATCCAGGAGGAGTGAGGGGATTTAGTAGAGATCATGCTTAGAGGTACCCCAGTGTTATCCCCTAAGCATTGGCTTTTCCCAGCCGAATGTCACAGTCCTTTAGTTGGTGGGAGTTAGATCCACAATAAAAGCATAGTCTCCATCTCCTTCTTCTCTGTCTTTCAGACTGAAGGTTTGAAGGAGGAGAGTTCCACGGGTTCCTCCAGTGAGGTAACTGGAGCTGCTGAAGGGGTAGAGGATACTGCTGAAACCAGACGAACAGGAGGGAAGGACCCTCCTTGTTCTGTCTCTCTCAGCTTGTCTCTCCTGAAAGCGAGAGTCCAGACTGATACAAAGCTTTATAAAGTCATCCAAAGAAGAAGGAATATCACGATTAGTGAGTTAATCTTTGATGTGTTCATGGAGACCCCTCCTAAAGGCTGCCTTGAGAGCACTGCCATCCCAAGTGGTTTCAAGTGCAAGGTGCGAAACTCGATGGCGAATTGTGTCACAGTTCTATTGCCCTCGAGGAGATCCAGGAGAGAATATTCTGCAGCAGAGGTACGGCCAGAAGTCCCAAACACAGCAGATAAAGCAGAAATTAAATCATCAACATCATGCAGGAGTGGAGCGTTCTGTTCCAAAAGGGGAGAGACCCAGGCTAGGGCCTTGTCTTTCAGTAAGGAAATGATAAAGGTGACCCTTGACTGGTGAGACTGAAAGGTGTGAGGATCATTGTGGAAGGGCAGTATGCATTGTTTAAGAAAGCACCTCCAATCAGTAGTACCTTCATACTTGTCAGGCAAAGGCATCCGGGGTATACTTCCAGAAGCAGAGGAAGAAGTCACAGTACTAGGAGTAGGGACTGGTGGTGAAACAACAGAAGCGGTATTCCTCGCTGTAACTAGTAAGTAAAGTTGAGCGGTAATAGCCTCTAGCTTGGAATCCATTTTCTGCAACTGTGTGGTATGGGTTCCCAACATCTGTCCTTGAAGATAAACAGCTTATGCCACCTCCTCTGGCTCCATGGCCCAAGTATAATGTAATGGTCGTGGGATACTCATCTATCAGGCTGAACTCCGCCAGTAGTCTTGTTATCCTGGCGTTGAATATCCCAGAGCAGAGAAAGTTAGTAAGATGAGGAAGGCGGCGCTCACCACAGGCAGGACAGTCCCCAGCAGCAACGGCAGAGCAGTCCAAGGACTGCAAGTCTGTCAAAAGAACTGAGATAAAGGGGAATTCTGAAGATGCTTACAAGGTAATCACTGAGGTAAAAAAACTAGGGAATGGGTAATAAAGGGATTAGCTATCTTTTTAAACAATAAAAAAATCTGGTGTAGACTGTTACTTTAACAGGTGTTAACAACTGCCTTTTAGGATAGTAAGCAGCTGCATTATTTAGGTATTTAGGTATTTTGCTGTATAAGTAGAAGGGATTACCTAGATCGAAAGGAGACCCCAATACTGATAAAAAAAAGAGTATTAGCCCTTGCCAAATTTTCAATACAATCTCAAACCACAACAGGCAAGCTAAAAAGTCATAGAGCATATACATGACAGACAAGAGTGTTGTTTTTAAATAATTTAACCCCTCCCGGACTAAGACAAGTGTTGACGATCAGAATGAAGTTCCAACATTTGAAAAAAACAAGTCACGTGATCGTCGATGTTTCTTCAGGAATTTATTTTTTCATGTTAATAATATAAAATCGTTCACAAATTAGTTTGTTTAAATTGTGTTGATCATTTTTTGTCATTTATTTTGTATTTTGTAACTTCCATCAATACATTTAAATGTAAGTGTAATTAATATATTTCATTCTAATTTTTGCATGAATTGTAGAAACTATTGACATTTATATAAAATAAATGTATATACACAATTCATACTGTATTATATATGCTCATTTACTTAAATAGGCAACACCACAGCAGTATTGGACAAGATATTCATTGGCACAAGTCTGAAAAGAATAAGGGCCAGCTTATGAGTGGAGCGCTATTTAGCGCTTTTGCTAGAGCGCTTATTGTGCTAGAAGTAAACTTTTTGTGAGTGTCGGCTTGCGCTCATATTACAAGTTGAAAGTAAAAAGTTATCTCGCTTGTGCTACCCCGATGCGCGCAAACAGCTTACTTCCAGCACAATTGATGATAACGTATTACCCATAGAAGTCAATGGAGTAAAAAAGTGGGGAAAAAACCTAACACCCTACTCATGTGCTAACCCGATTTCATATTCTCAAGGATACTAATCCGACATGAAGAGAGCTCGGTGTTAAAGCCCTTAGCCTGCCGTTTTTTTTCTTTAACACCTGAGACCTCATATTTTTGAACACTTATAAGTATTGTGTGCAATATTTAAAAAGAAATAAATTATTAGATGGTGTTATTATAAATGTGTAAGGGTACTTTGTATGGTATTTGAGCGTTAACTTGAATTGTGCTCATGCATTCGCATTTACTTTCAACTTGTAATACGAGCGCAATTTAACTTGAAAACTCGAAAACCTGATATCGCTTGCACGCCAATGTTTGCAAACGTTTGCACTCCACATGTAATCTGGCCCTAAATAGGTCAATCCAGCCCAGGAACACCTGTAATACATTTTAAAATAGCTGTGTAAATGGAATCATTGTCTATACCATTCCTAAATTAAATTGTCAGCAGCAAAATTCTGTTAATAGGAAATGATATTGATACATTGACACTAGCACACAATATATCAACAGTGTCTAGTAGGACTAAACTTCATATAGGGTTAAAGTGAATGTAAATTTTTATGCTAAAGTGCCCGGTTTTTAAAAATTTGATTAAAAACAGGGGCACTTTAATTCATCAAAATTTACATTTCACTCCTGTTGAGAAAAAAAACTTACCTTTTAATCTTCACAGCAGCTCCAGCTTCCTCTGCCCATCACAAAGCCTCTTCCTGGGTCTAAAATGAGGAATCCGGCTTCCTCCAATCACAGTGTTGAATCAGACACTGATTCCCCCGGGGGGAAGCCATGATTAGAAGATAACCTATCCATCATTTCTGACGACAGAAATGGCTTGCAATGACCGGAGGAAGCTGGAGCTGCTGTGAAGATTAAAAGGTAAGGTTTTTTTCACAACAGGAGTGAAATGTAAATTTTGATGAATTAAAGTGCCACTGTTTTTAATCAAATTTTTAAAAACCAGGCACTTTAGCATAAAAATTTACATTCACTTTAAGGAATGAGAGAGAAAATGTAAATACAAACTAGACACATGCATCCGACACCTTGTTCAGATTGTGACTAATTAGAATTTATAAACATACGGCTGACAGTTTGAAACAACTTTATTTGAATTAAGTTGGAACAAATAGAAAATGCTGTATTAATGTTCTGTATCTAAGCAGAGACCCTACGAGTTTAGCAAACTGACAACCAGTCAAACTAGTTTCAAGCAGATTTCATACTTGCCAACCGTCCTAATATTCCGTAGACAGTGACATTTTTTTCTCATGCCCTATGATTCTGTTGTCCTAAGATTATGCTGCACTTTGTAAAAACCTAGCCTGATGTGATCTTATGTTGTTGATCTTATGTAGATGTTTGTTTGCATGTTGTGGTATCTATGTCTCCTGCACTTAAATTAGGACAGCTGAATATGGAACATTACTTATATTGTGCACTCCTATATCCTTCATACTTTATCAGAGATTTACAAACCAGGGCTGGCTCATAACATTGTGCTGCCTGGGTCCAAAAATGAATTGACAGCTCCCCCAAATCTACAATTATCTAAACCCAACAGAACCAGTCCGCATTCTCAAAGATTAAACTTCAGCAGATTAGAGCACATGAGAGGATTCTGATACACAGCTTACAGGCCCTGTATAAGAGTCATTGTCTTTAAAAAACTAACAACCACCATCAGCTAGAATATGCACTCCCTATGAGCAGTGGCTTGGTTGGGGGGGTGACTGGGGCTTTAGCCCCAAATGATCTGTATAGAAGGTCTGAGTATCAATCTTTGTAATTAATATTATATGCCCTGAGTTTCTGCTTTGTCATTTCCATCACAATTCCAGTAAGTTCATCTCATGAGAAAGAAGCATAAGGATCAGTCAGTTTTTTAATATCACCCTTGCTTTGTACCCTTCCGCTTTGTTGCGGTGTCTACACATTTTTGCCAAGGACCCATGGCTGCACGATTGGCCGGCTGCTGTTTGGCGTTTGGTGTTCCGCACAAATGTTTGGGATCTCCTGCTGAACCCTGCCCTGAGCCTTCTGACGTACGTGTGGATGTGAGTCTTAATCAGGTTGGGACCCCTGTGACGTAGGCGAGTCAGTCGAGCGCCTCTGAAGCCTTGACCTGCTTGTTTGGCACTGTTTGTGCCGTCTCCAATTGTGAGTTTGCCTTTGTCTTATTCCATATACTGTACCTTCTTTTTTTTTTTCTTTTTTTTTTTTTATAATTCTTTTTATTATTTCACAGTTTAAGTTACAATAGTTTTCTCGTTAGTACATATATTTGCATGTTATGAAAACATCTGTTATCAACGTATTGACAATTCTATTTTTACATGAAACAAATTTTTACCTTTTCATTTCTCTGTGTTCTTCAGTTTCACCATCAAATATTTCTTATTGCTGTTTCTTATACATAAATCAATTTATTAGCTATGTTAAAATCCATCCGTAACGGTGGGTAGGATGGGCTGGGGAGAGGAAGGATGACGGGGCGGAGAATAAAATATAAAATAAAAAAAATAAATAAAAAAAAAGAGCAAATAGGCTCCCCCTCATCTCCACCTATCCTCCCACACACCCCCCTCTATCTCACCCCTCCCCTATGTCTTCTTCCAAGCAGAGCCACTCCCCTCTAAGTCTGTCCTCCATTATTCTTTCAGTATTTATAAAGGGTGCTAGAATTTGTTTTTGTTCATTAGAGTCTAGCGCCTTTATATATATCTGCCATTTATTCAAAAACCCTTTTAATCTATTAGGGTAGTCTAACTTAGTGTCCCATTGTTCGATCCACAGCTGTCTTTGTATTTTATTTCTCAGTTGTGTCATAGTTGGGGCTTTTTTATGGATCCATTGTTCTAATATGCATTTCCTTGCTAAGAGGATAATAGTTACTAACAGATTCTGTCCTCTAAACTGGGTCTTATCCCATTTGAATAAGCAAATTTGAGCTATTCCCAAATGGATTTCTATTTTTAATTTCTGTTTGATCCAGTATTGTATTCTACACCAAAAGTATTTAATCTTTGGACAATTATAGAAAAAGTGAATAAATTCTGCATTTACCTTTTGGCATTTATTGCATTTATTAATATAGTCTGGATTCCATTTTATCATTCTGCGTGGGGTTATATAATCTTGGTGTAACATTTTTAGCTGTGATTCCCTAAGAGGTGTTGCAAGGGTTGCCTTTTTAACTGTTTTTAAGCTATCGCTTATATGTATCGATGTCAGGCTCTCCGCAACCTCTACACTCCATTTATCTGCTAGTATCTCCATTCCTTCCTTAGTGTTTCTATGGTTCAGATTTCCATAGAATCCTGATAATGAGAAAGACCCTTTTTCATATGCCATTTGAGATGAAATAAAGAGCGATGTATCCCAAAACTCAATATCCCTTTTTATTAGATTCATAATATAATGTCGCACTTGCAAATAAGCGAAAAAATGAGTCCTCGGCAGGCCATATTTATTTTGTAGATCCTGGAAAGATAAAACCATTTTATTCAAAGGATCTAATATATCCCCAACTTTCTGGAGTCCTTTATTTTTCCATAGCTGAAATGGACTTGTATCTAACCCAGATGGAAATTCAATGTTCCCTACTAGAGGGATATATTTAGAGGTTGGGAACTTTCGTTCCAAATATTTATGAGCTAGTCTCCAGGCTGTTAGAGCATCCCTATATAAAAGATGATTTTGAATATTTATTGGTAAGTCTTTATGCTGGCTATATGGTAAGTAAGATAAGCCAATTTCCCCCAAAACTGTCTGTTCTAATGCCTCTTCGTAGAAATGTTGTGAGTCTAGTTGCCAGTCCATTACTATACGTAGTAATGCTGCCCAATTATAAAGCCTAAAATCAGGGAGGCCCAGACCCCCACTGAGAAATGGTGCATATAACTTTTTTAGAGCAATTCTTGCTTTCTTCCCTTTCCATATAAATTTTCTAACTGCCCTATTTAAATTTTGCAGATCATTTTTCAGTATGAGAATCGGAAGCATCATAATGGGATATAGAATTTTCGGTAGAATTACCATTTTAATAAGATCTACTTTCCCAGCTAGCGATAGAGGAAGATGGTGCCAACTCTCCAATAAAGCTATAATTTCTGCACATTGTTTCGAAATATTTAATTTATACATAGCATAGGGATCCTTAGTTAAATGGATACCCAGATATGTTAAGGTTTGTTCTACTTCTTTAAATGGGAAGTTATGCTCATCCTTATTCTTATGGTCTTTATTCAGCCAGAGGATCTCGGATTTGGCCATATTGACCTTATATCCTGCTACTTTTCCGAATGTCTCTAGTACTTGTAGAATTATTGATATATAACTCCCTGGATCTTCTACAAATAATAGCATGTCATCTGCATAGAGAGATAGATGTAACCTAACACCCCTAATTCCTATCCCTGGATATGATCTCTTCAGTTTTGTCACTAAGGGTTCCAAGCTTAAGTTAAAAAGGAGCGGAGACAGGGGACACCCCTGTCTAGTTCCTCTCTGTAATTTAACTCCAGTTGAGAAAACTCCATTTACCAAGATATAAGCTATCGGGTTGGAGTATATGCTCTTTATTAATGATAGAAATGGACCTTTAAAGCCAAATCGCTCCAAAGTCATAAAAAAGTGTTCCCATTCTATCCTGTCGAAGGCCTTCTCTGCGTCAAGAGACAGCAGGAAGGCCTCCGGCAGGTTGTTTGAGTCTTCCTTGGACTCCTTCCAGAAATGTGAGATTATATGCAGAACTCTTCTTAGATTTTTCACTAAAGTTCTTCCATGCATAAATCCCGCCTGTTCCACATTAATAAGATCTGGTAAGATCATTTTTAATCTTTCTGCTAATAATTTCATTAGTATCTTATAGTCTGGGTTGAGCAGCGAAATTGGTCTATACGACTCAGGTTGTTCTTCCTGCTTTTTAGGCTTCAATATTAATGAGATATAAGCACTTGAAAAAACCTGTGAGGGTATTTTTTTCCCCTGGAAATATTCATTAAATAGCCTACATAATGTTGGAATTGCCTGTGATCTCAGTATTTTATATGCTTCTATAGGAAGCCCATCTGGCCCTGAAGCTTTCCCATTTGCCAATGAGGAGATAATCTTGCCTATTTCTTGCTCTGTAATAGACATATTCAGCCTTTCTAATTGTTCCTCAGTTATTTTGGGTAAATCCATATTTTCCCACAGGTTTTCCCTCCAATTGTCTATGTCCTTATCTTGTTTAGTATATAATTCAGTAAAGTAACCCTCAAAAGCTTTCACGATGTCTTGCGGCGTCTTATATATAATTCCTTTATACTTAATTGCCGCAATATTTTTACGAGCCACTCTAGCCTTAATTATAGAAGCTAAAAACTTACCCGACTTGTTTCGCCATCTATAATATCTACTATTGCTTTTCAATTGTGACTGCGCCGATTGTTCTGCTAAGTGCGCATCTAGTTCTTCCTTGCTTTTCCAATATATTTTGCGTGTTGTTACCGACGGTTTATCACAATATTCATGATATACTTTTGCCAAATTCTCCTGGAGGTTTTGCAAATGCCGACGAGCGTTCCTACGTAAATTTGAGTCATATGAGATTATGTTACCTGCTATCACCACCTTAGCCGTTTCCCAGAATAACTCTATTTTGTTGGAGTGTTCTATATTATCCGTTATATAATCATTCCATGCCTGTTTTACATAATCTTGAAACTTCTTTGAAGAATATAAATAATAAGGAAATCTGAATGTATTTCTATTTCTGCATGGTTCACTGTCTTGAATATTTAATTCTATCGGCGCGTGATCTGATACAATTATTTTGTGTATCTTAGTTCCAACGATCCTAGGAATGAATCTATTTGTGACTAAAAAAATGTCTATTCTAGATAAAGTAGGAATAGCTTTAGAAGCACATGTATAATCTCTACCATCTGGATTACATAATCTCCAAATATCCCTTAGTTGTAGCAATTCCTTTAATTTCTCAAAATTTTTCCTTTCAAATGTACCTGAAGGTCTTTTTTTTAAATATGTTCTGTTCTGATTTAATCTTATTCTATCGCATACCGGGTCTGGAGTAAGATTAAAATCTCCTCCTAGTATCAGATTTTTATCTTGGAATGGAAGTAGTTCTTGTATCAATTTAGTCCAAAATCTATTGGATTTTTCATTTGGAGCATAGACGTTGCAGAGAGTCAGCATCGTCCCGTCTACCTTAACCTGTGCTATCACGTATCTTCCTTCTATGTCTATCACTGTCTTGATAATTTCAACATTATGTCGTTTACCAAACAAAATTGCTACTCCCCTTTTCGCCCTAGAATAAGAAGCATGAATTACAGTCCCCACCCAGTCTCTACGTAGTTTTATATGTTCTTGATCAGATAGGTGCGTTGCTATGTCTGTTTTAAGCCTTCTTAAATGTGTAATAATTGTATGCCTTTTAATAGGTGAGTGGAAGCCTCCCACATTCCATGATGTAATTTTAATTACCATATTTTATCCAAAGTCTAAGCCATTCTTTTGTCTGAAAAAGAAGGGGGAGGGAGAGGCAGGAGGGGGAGAGAGAGAGAGGGGGAAGGGAGGAAAAAAAAATAAAAAAAAATAAAAAAAAATTTTTACTAATAAGTGAGTAAGTGAATAATTTATAATTTTCCATACAAAAAATTCATAAAAAATTGTGTATAAAGTGACACACACCCGACGTGTCTCAAAAATAAATTTCGGGATAACACGCAAAAAACCCCAAAAAAAAACCCCAAAAAAAAACTACACACTTTTCTTTCTGTGTGTGTGAGCTCCTAGGAATATGTTTAATTCCTGCATGAGTTTTATGTGAAAATACACTCATGCCCCATCCAGGGGGCTTTCTTGGTGCCAAAATTGTGTGCAAAAAAAAAACAAAAACAAAAAAACACACTTTTCTTTCTGTGTGTGTGAGTTCCTAGGAATATGTTTAATTCCTGCATGATTTTTATGTGAAAATACACTCATTAAGTGCCCCATCCAGGGGGCTTTCTTGGTGCCAAAATTGTGTGCAAAAAAAAAAAAAGCCCCGACCATCCTCCCCCCATCCCATCTACCCCTTTCAAGCTCAAAACAGCATTATCAAGAACATTAAGCACTATCCTCGAGTAAGTCACATACTTATCATTATGCAGGAAACAAAAAGGAACACTTAATGAGAGAAAAAAAGAAAAAAAAGATGCAATATACCAAACATGCTTAAACTCTCCTAAATATCTCCTCTGTTTAACTTTGAACATCAAGTTTTAATTAACAGTACTATAGATTTAACTCTATTTTAAAGTTAGATATTTCTGTGCTTCTTGAGGAGAATCAAAAAATTTTGTCCCTCTATCTGTAATTATTTTTAGTTTTGCAGGGTACATAAGGAAAGCTTTTGTGCCTTCTTTGTTAAGGCTTGAACATAATGCTGAGAATTCTTTCCGTTTCTTAGTTAGATCTATTGAATAATCTTGAAAAAAAAGTAATTTTGATCCCTCATACATTACACTGTCTGCTTTTCTGTATGCCTGTAATATAGCTATTTTTGCTTGAAAATGTAATAATTTACATATTACCTGTCTAGGGTATTTATTATTCTCCCCATTTTGATTTTCTGGTCCTATTCTATGAACCCTTTCCATGCTGTTCTTTAGCTTTTCCTCTGGTAGATTCAATAATTTAGGGAGTACTGATTCACAAAAATGCAACAGCTCGTGTGACTTAATTGATTCTGGGATTCCTAGTATACGAATATTATTACGTCTCGACCTGTTTTCTAGATCTTCAATCCTTTGATATAATATTTGGTTTTGTTTGAGAACATTCTCCATTTTATTGGAGTGTAATGAGGCGTTCTCCTCTAAATCAGAGACCCTTTCTTCCAACTCAGTGTACCTTGCAGTAATTTGCTTGATCTCTTCAGTTATATTATCTAGACCCTTTTGCAAATTATCCATTTTAAGGATAAAAATTGATGAGATCTGCTGCACGATGTAATGAGACTCTTTATCTACACTAGGGCTTTCTGTTAAAGTACTTATAGATTAATTTAATCCTTCTGAGGGCCTCCTTTGTTTTTTATCATTGTTTTTTACTTTGGGCGGCATTTTGTTAGGGCCTAAAAATTTATCCATAAGCAGATCTTTCACTAGAAATGTTTTTAACGTCAATATTGCACAAACCAGCATACAGATTTACTCAGTATCATCATTCATTACCCTTAATTATGCACATTAACTTTTAATACCCATGCAAACCCTCAGGGGTGAAGAGTAACTAATATGTTTGCATATAAAAGAGAGAATATCAATCTAAAATAGTAAATGCAACTATAGTCAAATCACTGTTAGATAGAGTATTAACTTGACCTTTTCCTCACAGTTACAACATTGCTTTTCATACCCCCTGTAATACAAACATAAGAATATCTGCAAAGTTATTATGCAAACAGCACCAGTTGTAGTTTCCTCAATTTGCTTCAAAAGTTAAGCACACTTGATACAGTCTTTTTCTGCTCTTACCACCCCGCTTAAAATCTCTGTATATCTATTGTCCAGACAAATCTTCTTTCTGTTTGTAGGAAGCAAAAGTCCCCATAAGAGAAATCTTACAACTTTGCTGGTATAAACAGGGGTGTAGAGGAAAAAAAAAAGAAGAAAGGAAATAAAAAACCAGGAGCAAGCCAGGAGGAAACCAGATACAGCCAAAGTTAAAAGCAAGGAATGTTGCTCTTTAAATCCAAATTCAGCATGTACTCCGTCACAGGTGTTAATTATCTACCTCCTCCTTGTATGTTTCTTTTCCTTCTTAGGCTATTGTTTTAGCACTTCTAGCATTTATGCATTGATATAGTGCCCATTGACACCTTAAAGAGAAAACTAATAGCCTTACAGCAGTATATTTTTAGAACTGCCAAGTAAAAGAGAAAAAAAATGGACTATGCTTTAACTTCAGCACTATGTAAATGAATGAAGGTCCATTCACCAAAGTTTTTCTATTGACTTGCCCAGCAAAAAAGATAAAATACTTTTATACAAGTTTCCAGTTGGAGACGTTATGTCTCTTTTACTCACAGTACCAAGCTTTAGATCTAGGCCTCTTTACGTGGTCCTCTTGTTAGCCCTTGTAGGGTTTTTCTGATCCGGTAACGTGTTTGCTGTTTCTGAATCTTTTAGCCGGCTTTATTGCTGCTTCAAAACCGCTAGATATCTTAGTTGCCTGCCTCCCTCACGCAACATCGGTGGGAGAGAGGAGCTATACAGCTTCCCGGGTCACAGCGCTTTTCTTGTCCCGCTCTTAGGACTATTCCACGCTCGGCACTGTGTCGAGCGGTCTTTGGCCCTATAATTACCCCAGGACTTGGGGATGCGGCGCGGTCAGACCCCGCCAATGATTCTGGAGGTTGAGCTCACTGCCTAACGCGTACACGTCCTGCGTCTAGGCTCCTCCCCGACCTGCTTGTTTGGCACTGTTTGTGCCGTCTCCAATTGTGAGTTTGCCTTTGTCTTATTCCCTATACTGTACCTTCTATCAGTCACACTGGTCTGCACTATGAGGCGCCTCTCCTTTTGTCCTTCTACTCAGACTGTCCCAGTGTTAGACATGAGTGCAGGAATGGAGCACTAGAGCAGCTGTTGGTAAGGTCAACATTATAAGTCTTGGAGATCTGTAAAAAAAAGTAAAAAAGTAAAAAAATAAATATATTTTAAAACATTTTTTTAAAAAAGGTTCAAAACCAGCTTAGCACCCAGGTGGGAAATGGCTTAGAAGCCAAGGAATAAATGTTCATGACTCAGATAGGGCATGTAATTTTAAACAACTTTCCAATTTACTTTTATCATCAATTTTGCTTTGTTCTCTTGGTATTCTTAGTTGAAAGCTAAACCTAGGTAGGCTCATATGCTAATTTCTTAGCCCTTGAAGGCTGCCTCTTATCTGATTTTATTTTGACAGTTTTTCAAAACTATATAGATAACATTGTGCTCACGCACATGGAATTACCTAGGCCTTTTGGGATAGTAAGCAGCTGCATTATTTAGGTATTTTGCTGTATAAGTAGAAGGGATTACCTAGATCGAAAGGAGACCCCAATACTAATAAAACCTAAAGAGTATTAGCCCTTGCCAAATTTTCAATACAATCTTAAACCACAACAGGTAACCTAAAAAGTGATAGAACATATACATGACAGACAAGAGAGTGTTGTTTTTAAGTAATTTAACCCCTCCTGGACTGAGGCAAGTGTTGACGATCAAAACGAACTTCCAACATTTGAAAGAAACAGGAGGTCACGTGAACGTCGATGAAGTTTCTTCAGGAATTTATTTTTTCATGTTAATAATATAAATTCGTTCACAAATGAGTTTGTTTAAATTGTGTTGATCATTTTTTGCCATTTATTTTGTATTTTGTAACTTGCATTAATACATTTGAATGTATGTGTAATTTCTATATTTCATTCTAATTTTGGCATGAATTGTAGAAACTATTTACATTTATATAAAATAAATGTATATACACAATTCATACTGTATTATATATGCTCATTTACTCAAATAGGCAACACCACAACAGTATTGGACAAGATATTCATTGGCACAAGTCTGAAAAGAATGGCCAGCTTATGAGTGGAGCGCTATTTAGTGCTTTTGCTAGAGCGCTAATTGCACTAGAAGTAAACTTTTTGCTAGTGTCTGCTTGCGCTCGTATTACAAGTTGAAAGTAAAAAGTTATTGCACTCGTGCTAACCCGATGCGCGCAAACAGCTTACTTCTAGCGCCATTGAAGATAACGTATTCCCCATAGAAGTCAACGGAGTAAAAAAAGTGGCAAAAAACGAACACCCTAACCGTGTGCTAACCCAATCTCATGTTCTCAAGGGCGCTAACACGACATGAGATGCCCGACTCTGTGTTAAAGCCCATTGCCTGTCTTTTTTTTCTCTAACACCTGACACCTCATATATTTGAACACTTATAAGTTTTGTGTGCAATATTTAAAAAAAAAATATTAGATGGTGTTATTATAAATGTGTAAGGGTACTTTGTAAAGTATTTGAGCGTTAACTTGAATTGTGCTCATGCATTTGCATTTACTTTCAACTTGTAATACAAGCGCAATTTATAACACCACACCAAATAAAGCAGCGCTTTTAAACATCATAATTGCAAAAACTATACAAATATGTTAGATGTTAACAATACAATGTACAGAATGACTAGAATAGAGCACAATACTCCCCTCTTAGGTGACCGCAGCCTTCTAACAGTCTCTCCCAACAAGACTGTGAGTAGAATATGGAATATGTATATAGAGGCGCTGGTCTTGAATCTCATGTGAATTATGATGCACACTGAAGAAAGAAACTTGACTTGTGATTCGCAGGAGTTAACAACAAAATAATGTGCAGTATACTCACTCTGAAAATTTCAAGAGTTCAGCTTCTTCATAAGGATCTATATCCTGATTTTCCCATAATGTGCTTTAGTATCTGTAGACAATGGAAATTACACTGCAGGTGATTGTATCTTTAAATTGATATAAAGTGCAGTATACTCACTCCGAGTAATTCGGAATCCGGCTCCTCAAAAGTGGTTGGTAACTTTGAAATACTTCCAAGAAAGGCAGCAGAAATACTTGTTATACCAAACAAATATTTATTAAAACATATTAAAAAAGCTCTTTTTTAGCTCTACACGTTTCAACGACTAAATCGTCTTTTTCAAGAGCAGTAAAAACAATTGGAATTGTTTTTACTGCTCTTGAAAAAGACTCAACTCTGAAATTTTCGGAGTGAGTATACTGCACATTATTTTGCTTTTAAACATCAGACTGGATTATAAAAATAGATAATAGCAAAATTAGATTATAGTGATAGGGATAATAAATAATGGTGAACTATATATTCGAAAAGCAACCAATAAATAAAAGTAAATAGCTATTACTACTTTAAAAAAATCACAATTACTATTTTAAAACATCAGATTTAAAAATGTTATTCTAAAAGATCAGACTTAAAAAAATGCATATAGACAACTCAAATAACATACATTAGTAAAATATCCAAAGATAATAAAAAGTCCACAGGTAGTAAAGTGTCCAATGATAGTAATGTGTCCTCAATGACCACTTAAACACTGTTATAGTACATTGATCAAGAGAAAAATCACTGGATAGTACCGTTAGTTTGGATTTGCAGTGGAATCACTGTGGATATCGGTTCCTTAGTGTTGGTTATGAGTCGGATAGGTGCTGCCACCCCAGAAACTGTGACAGTCAGTCTCCGTAAGTAATTATAGGAGACAAAAAAAGGGGACAGACGCAACCGTGACTCACAGCTTCAGTTTATTAAATACACACTTATTATCTTGTAAGTGCGATTATGTCTGTCCTAAGTGTGTATTTAATAAACTGAAGCTGTGAGTCGCGGTTGCGTCTGTCCCCATTTTTGTTTCCTTCAGGGTATCGGCAATCAAAGATCTTGAAAAAGCCTGCACGCCAGGCGAAACGCGTTGATTGATTGCAAGTGTTTGGAAAGAAGGGCTCAGATCTATAACGAGCCATTATTCTGTGCAGCGTTCACTTTGATTGCCGATACCCCGAAGGGGCCAAGTTGCTCTAATCCAGCCGTTAGCACTCCTATTGGCTACACAAGTCACATGTGACACGGAAGCCAGTGATACCAGGGCATACTATCAAACTGTTGCACGCGAACTACAATGGACGCAGCGGCGTCTGAATAAAACAGACATCTAAGGTGAGACATAATAGCACTTAGTAAAAAGTTGCAATACCAGCTCAACAACATATACGCCTGTTTTTTCCTTCATCCGCAATGAGTGGGAGACCTGGATAACAATTACTAACCTGACCAGATCTGTATTGAAGGAATTTGGTGTGCTCTTTGTAACGCAAGACATTTACTTAACAGGAGCAGGATCCGTTTTGTGCTGAGACAGTGACTGTAGCTCTCTTACACACGGTGTGAATATGGACACTGTACTGTGACGTAAAAGCATTCCATTTAAACAGTAAGAGGACCTGTCTTATACTTACACAGTGACTTTGCTTTTTCCCTAAAGTTGGGCATTTTTTCATCCTTTTTTTCATTATTTTACTTTATATTTCATGTTATTTATAAAGTTATATATTAACTGATTATATTTAGTGCCACATCAATTTTCTTTTCATGGGTTTATTAAACAATATTTATTAGTGACATATGTTTCCCCCTTTTTCTTATTGATTAATACTTCTAGCTCTGGTAGCGCTGCTCCTGATATCTTTTATTGTACATTTTTAACCCTTTAACAACCATTAGGGAGAGTTGTTAATCTGGAACAGCCTGAAGTATTTGTTGGTTTGCGCTGTTGAATATCTTTCAGTTTTTTAGGTAAAAGGAATCATTGTCTATACCATTCCTAAATTGAGAAGAAAATTCTGTTAATAGGAAATGATATTGATACATTGACACTAGCACACAATATAACAACAGTGTCTAGTAGAACTAAACTACAGGTTAAGGAATGAGAGAGAAAAAGTAAATACAAACTAGACACATGCATCCAATACCTTGTTCAGATTATGACTAATTAGAATTTTTAAACATACAGCTGACAGTTCGAAACAACTTTATTTGAATTAAGTTGGAACAAATAGAAAATGTATTAATTTTCAGTATCTCAGCAGAGCCCTTATGAGTTTAGCAAACTGACAACCAGTCAAACTAGTTTCAAGCAGATTTCATACTTGCCAACCGTCCTAATATTCCATAGACAGTGACATTTTTTTCTCATGCCCTAAGATTCTGTTGTCCTAAGATTATGCTGCACTTTGTAAAAACCTAGCCTGATGTGATCTTATGTTGTTGATCTTATGTAGATGTTTGTTTGCATGTTGTGGTATCTCTGTCTCCTGCACTTAAATTAGGACAGCTGAATATGGAACATTTATTATATTGTGCACTCCTATATCCTTCATACTTTTTCAGAGATTCGCAAACCAGGGCTGGCTCATAACATTGTGCTGCCTGGGTCCAAGAATGAATTGAAAGCTCCCCCAAATCTACAATTATCTAAACCCAACAGAACCAGTCCGCATTCTCAAAGATTAAACTTCAGCAGATTAGAGCACATGAGAGCTAGTGATGTCGCGAATAGTTTGCCGGCGAATAGTTCCCGGCGAACATAGCATGTTCGCGTTCGCCGCGGCGGGTGAACATATGCAATGTTCGATCCGCCTCCTATTCATCATCATTGAGTAAACTTTGACCCTGTATCTCACAGTCTGCAGACACATTCCAGCCAATCAGCAGCAGACCCTCCCTCCCAGACCCTCCCAGCTCCCGAACAGCAGCCATTTTAGATTCATTCGGAAGCTGCATTGTTAGTGAGAGGAGGGACAGTGTAGCTGCTGGTGATTTAATAGGGAAATTGATAGCTAGGCTAGTGTATTTAGTGTCCACTACAGTCCTGAAGGACTCATCTGATCTCTGCTGTAAGCACAGCACCCTAAAAAGCCCTTTTTAGGGCTAGAACATCAATTTTTTTTATTTATTTTTTATTGCAGTTGCCTCCCTGCCAAGCCACTTGCCAAGTGCCACCACTCATATCTGGTGTAACAGTAGTGTAAATTTAAAAAAAAAACTTTTTTGACTGTGAAACATCAGTCTGCTAGTGTAATCTAATTGCAGTTGCCTGCCAGCGTGTGTGCCAGGTCCACTTGCCCAGTGCCACACCACTCATATCTGGTGTAACAGTAGTGTAAATTTAAAAAAAAAAAACTTTTTTGACTGTGAAACATCAGTCTGCTAGTGTAATCTAATTGCAGTTGCCTGCCTGCCAGCATGTGTGCCAGGCCCACTTGCCCAGTGCCCCACTCATATCTGGTGTAACAGTAGTGTAAATTTAAAAAAAAAAAAAAAATTTGACTGGGAAACATCAGTCTGCTAGTGTAATCTAATTGCAGTTGCCTGCCTGCCTGCCAGCGTGTGTGCCAGGCCCACTTGCCCAGTGCCACACCACTCATATCTGGTGTAAAAGTAGTGTAAATTTAAAAAAAAAAACTTTTTTGACTGTGAAACATCAGTCTGCTAGTGTAATCTAATTGCAGTTGCCTGCCTGCCAGCGTGTGTGCCAGGCCCACTTGCCCAGTGCCACCACTCATATCTGGTGTAACAGTAGTGTAAATTAAAAAAAAAAAAAACTTTTTTGACTGTGAAACATCAGTCTGCTTGTGTAATCTAATTGCAGTTGCCTGCCTGCCAGCGTGTGTGCCAGGCTCACAGCGTATACTGTGCCCACTTGCCCAGTGACACCACTCATATCTGGTGTAACAGTAGTGTAAATTTAAAAACAAAAAACTTTTTGGACTGTGAACATCAGTCTGCTTTTTTGTGTCAGGCTCACAGCGTATACTGTGCCCACTTGCCCAGTGCCACCACTCATATCTTGTTTAATAGTAGTGTAAGTGTACATTTAAAAACAAAAAAAACTTTTTGGACTGTGAAACATCAGTCTGCTTTTTTGTTTCAGGCTCACAGCTTATACTGGGCCCACTTACCCAGTGCCATCACTCATATCTTGTTTAATAGTAGTGTAAGTGTAAATTTAAAAACAAAAAAAAACTTTTTGGACTGTGAAACATCAGTCTGCTTTTTTGTTTCAAGCTCACAGCTTATACTGGGCCCACTTGCCCAGTGCCACTACTCATATCTTGTTTAATAGTAGTGTAAGTGTACATTTAAAAACAAAAAAAAACTTTTTGGACTGTGAAACATCAGTCTGTTTGTTTGTTTCAGGCTCACAGCTTATACTGGGCCCACTTGCCCAGTGCCACCACTCATATCTTGTTTAATAGTAGTGTAAGTGTACATTTAAAAAAATAAAAACTTTTTGGACTGTGAAACATCAGTCTGCTTTATTGTTTCAGACTCACAGCGTATACTGTGCCCACTTGCCCAGTGGCACCACTCATATCTTGTTTAATAGTAGTGTAAGTGTACATTTAAAAACAAAAAAACATTTTGGACTGTGAAACATCAGTCTGCTTTTTTGTTTCAGGCTCACAGCTTATACTGGGCCCACTCGCCCAGTGCCACCACTCATATCTTATTTAATAGTAGTGTAAGTGTACATTTAAAAAAATAAAAACTTTTTGGACTGTGAAACATCAGTCTGCTTTTTTGTCTCAGGCTCACAGCGTATACTGTGCCCACTTGCCCAGTGCAACCATTCATATCTTGTTTAATAGTAGTGTAAGTGTACATTTAAAAAAATAAAAACTTTTTGGACTTTGAAACATCAGTCTGCTTTTTTGTGTCAGGCTCACAGCATATACTGTGCCCACTTGCCCAGTGCCACCACTCATATCTTGTTTAATAGTAGTGTAAGTGTACATTTAAAAACAAAAAAATCTTTTTGGACTGTGAAACATCAGTCTGCTTTTTTGTGTCAGGCTCACAGCTTATACTGGGCCCACTTGCCCAGTGCCACCACTCATATCTTGTTTAATAGTAGTGTAAGTGTACATTTAAAAACAAAAAAAACTTTTTGGACTGTGAAACATCAGTTTGCTTTTTTGTTTCAGGCTCACAGCTTATACTGGGCCCACTTGCCCAGTGCCACCACTCATATCTTGTTTAATAGTAGTGTAAGTGTACATTTAAAAAAATAAAAACTTTTTGGACTGTGAAACATCAGTCTGCTTTTTTGTCTCAGGCTCACAGCGTATACTGTGCCCACTTGCCCAGTGCAACCATTCATATCTTGTTTAATAGTAGTGTAAGTGTACATTTAAAAAAATAAAAACTTTTTGGACTTTGAAACATCAGTCTGCTTTTTTGTGTCAGGCTCACAGCATATACTGTGCCCACTTGCCCAGTGCCACCACTCATATCTTGTTTAATAGTAGTGTAAGTGTACATTTAAAAACAAAAAAATCTTTTTGGACTGTGAAACATCCGTCTGCTTTTTTGTGTCAGGCTCACAGCTTATACTGGGCCCACTTGCCCAGTGCCACCACTCATATCTTGTTTAATAGTAGTGTAAGTGTACATTTAAAAACAAAAAAAACTTTTTGGACTGTGAAACATCAGTTTGCTTTTTTGTTTCAGGCTCACAGCTTATACTGGGCCCACTTGCCCAGTGCCACCACTCATATCTTGTTTAATAGTAGTGTAAGTGTACATTTAAAAAAATTAAAACTTTTTGGACTGTGAAACATCCGTCTGCTTTTTTGTGTCAGGCTCACAGCATATACTGTGCCCACTTGCCCAATGCCACCACTCATATCTTGTTTAATAGTAGTGTAAGTGTACATTTTAAAAAAAAATGACAGGCAGAGGCAGGCCACCCCGCAGATGCCGTCGTGGTCGTGGTGCTGTGATTCCCTTTGGCCCTAGAATAATGCCCAGTGTTCAGAGGCCACATCCCATGAACTCAAAAAGTTCTGAGGAAATAGTTGACTTTATAACACAGGACACCCAATCTTCTATAGCTTCCGCTCCGAACCTTGACGCACTATCCTCCTCCAGCTTATCTTCGGGCACCTCAAAAGTTACCACTCGCCCGCCTGCCACCACCACCAACACTAGCACCACAGCCGCTTCACTTGATCTGTCAGAGGAGTTTTTAACACATCAGTTGGAAGAAATGAGTGATGCGCAACCATCATTGACAGAGGATGTAGATAACAGTGATATGTCTCAGTCAGGCAGCATTACAGACATGGACGTACGGTGTGAAGATGATGATGTTGTACCCGCTGCTGCTTCCTTTGTTGATTTGTCAGATACAAGTGAAGCAGTTGATGATGACGATGCATCCGTGGATGTCACGTGGGTGCCCGCTAGAAGAGAAGAAGAACAGGGGGAAAGTTCAGATGGGGAGACAGAGAGGAGGAGGAGGAGACGAGTTGGAAGCAGGGGGAGGTCGTTGCAAGGAGCTAGTGGCACAGTCAGGCAGCATGCATCGGCACCCGGGGTCAGCCAGACAGCACGCCAATCAACGCATGATGTTGCCACCACCAGAATGCCGTCATCGCAGAGCTCAGCAGTGTGGCATTTTTTTTGTGTGTCTGCCTCTGACAACAGCGATGCCATTTGCAACCTGTGCCAAAAGAAACTGAGTCGTGGGAAGTCCAACACCCACCTAGGTTCAACTGCTTTGCAAAGGCACATGATCGCACATCACAAACGCCTATGGGATCAACACATGAGTAGAAGCAGCACACAAACTCAAAGCCGCCATCCTCCTCCTGGTCCAGCATCTTCAGCCACGTCAACCACTGCTGTCCTCCTTGCCCCCTCTCAACCATCCGCCACTCCGTCTCTCTTCCGGAGCAGTTCCTGCTCATCTGCCCACAGTCAGGTGTCTGTCAAGGACATGTTTGAGCGTAAGAAGCCAATGTCACAAAGTCACCCCCTTGCCCGGCGTCTGACATCTGGCTTGTCTGAACTCTTAGCCCGCCAGCTTTTACCATACAAGCTGGTGGAGTCTGAGGCGTTCAACAAATTTTGTAGCTATTGGTACACCACAGTGGAAGGTACCCAGATGAAATTTCTTTGCACAAAAGGCAATCCCCAACCTGTACTCGATTGTGCGAAAGGAAGTAATGGCATGTCTGGCACATAGTGTTGGGGCAAGGGTCCATATGACCACTGATAGCTGGTCTGCAAAGCATGGTCAGGGCAGGTATATCACCTACACTGCACATTGGGTAAACCTGCTGACGGCTGCCAAGCATGGAATGCGTGGCTCTGCAGAGGAGGAGTTCGTGACACCGCCACGACTTGCAGGCAGGCCTGCTGCCACCTCCTCTACTCCTCCTACTCCATCCTCTTCCATAACCTCCTCGACTGAGTCCTCTTCTGCTGCTGCGTCTTGCTTCACATCAATGGCACCCCCCCCCCAGCTCCGCAGGTACTATTCCACATCCCGGATACGGCAGTGTCACGCCGTCTTGGGGTTGACTTGCCTGAAAGCAGAGAGTCACACCGGACCAGCACTCCTGTCCGCCCTGAACGCACAGGTTGATCAGTGGACTGGAGATCGGCAAAGTGGTTTCTGACAACAGAAGTAATTTGGTGGCGGCATTGAAATTGGGCAAGTTGACACATGTGCCGTGCATGGCACATGTGTGTACTCTGATCGTACAACGCTTTGTGCATAAGTACCCAGGCTTACAGGACATCCTGAAGCAGGCCAGGAAGGTGTGTGGCCATTTGAGGCATTCCTACATGGCCATGGTGCACTTTCCGATATCCAGCGGCGAAACAATATGCCAGTCAGACGCTTGATTTGCGACAACCCGACACATTGGAATTCAACACTCCTAATGTTCGACCACCTACTCCAACAAGAAAAAGCCGTTAACGAGTATTTGTATGACCGGGGTGCTAGGACAGCCTCTGCGGAGCTGGGAATTTTTTTGCCACATTACTGGATGCTCATGCACAATGCCTGTAGGCTCATGCGTCCTTTTGAGGAGGTGACAAACCTAGTCAGTCGCACCGAAGGCACCATCAGTGACATCATACCATTTGTTTTCTTCCTGGAGCGTGCCCTGCGAAGAGTGCTTGATCAGGCCTTAGATGAGCGTGAAGAGGAAGAGTTGTGATCACCATCACCACCAGAAACAGCCTTATCAGCATCGCTTGCTGGACCAGTGGCAGCACTGGAAGAGGATTGTGAGGAAGAGGAGTCAGAGGAGGAATGTGGCTTTGAGGAGGAGGAGGAAGACCAACCACAACAGGCATCCCAGGGTGCTCGTTGTCACCTATCTGGTACCCGTGGTGTTGTACGTGGCTGGGGGGAAGAAGATACCTTCAGTGAGATCACTGAGGACGAGAATGGGACATGAGTAGCTCGGCATCCAACCTTGTGCAAATGGGGTCTTTCATGCTGTCGTGCCTGTTGAGTGACCCTCATATAAAAAAGCTGAAGGAGAACGACCTGTACTGGGTGTCCATGCTACTAGACCCCCGGTATAAGCATAAAGTGCCTGAAATGTTACCGAATTACCAAAAGTCGGAAAGGATGCAGCAGTTCCAAAATAAATTAAAAAGTATGCTTTACACCGCGTATAAGGGTGATGTCACAGCACAACGGGAATCTAACAGGTGAAGAGGTGAAAGTAATCCTCCGACTCCCACGACCACGCCGGCAAGGACAGGATGCTTTACAGACGTGTTGCTGATGGAGGACATGCGGACCTTTTTAACTCCTATGCATCGCCACAGCCCTTCGGGGTCCACCCTCAGAGAACGACTCGACCGACAGGTAGCAGAATACCTCGCCTAACTGCAGATCTCGACCCTCTGAGGAGCGATGAACCCCTTGACTACTGAGTGTGCAGGCTTGACCTGTGGCCTGAGCTATCCCAATTTGCAATAGAACTTCTGGCCTGCCCCGCTTCAAGTGTCCTGTCAGAAAGGAGCTTCAGTGCAGCAGGAGGTATTGTCACTGAGAAGAGAAGTCACCTAGGTCAAAAAAGTCTAGATTACCTTACCTTTATTAAGATGAATGAGGGATGGATCCCGAAGGGACTGACATTGGGCGATACATTTGAGTAAAAAAGGCCTGATGAGATGAGCTGCCTTGGGCTAAAAATGGTCCACACGGTGCTGTATTTTATCTTCGAATGCCGGATGACTTGCGTGACTTTTCCGCCACCAACTAGGGTTCAAGCCGCAATGTTTTAGGGCACTTTCTGCCTGGGAAACAAACATCAACTTTTCTGGCCGCTGCTACAGCAGCGGCTGCAACAATACCTAATTTTTCAGGCATGTGTACATGCCAAATTTTTCTGGCCACTGGTGCTGCACTGTGGCTTCAAAAACCAAACCAAAAAAAAGGCACGTAACAGGGATTAAACTGATAGGAATAGTACTACTTAACACACCACTCCTATCTGGTGGCACATTAGATTGCACGCGCAGTGCCCCAAATTTGAAGTAGGAGGACCGACCAAGCATCTTTTTCCATCTCCCGCTTCCTAAAATCCATGCCATATACACGTCCCCTGATAGGGGACGTAACAGGGATTAAATTGATAAGAATAGTACTACTTAACACACCACTCATATCTGGTGGCACAGTAGATTGCACGCGCAGTGCCCCAAATTTGAAGTAGGAGGACCGACCAAGCATCTTTTTCCATCTCCCGGTTCCTGAAATCCATGCCATATACACGTCCCCTGGCGCCGCAACTGCCTCTGGGAACCTTACCATGGGTCTCAGACCGCACGTCTTGTAATTCTCTGTCTGGGAAATTATCTATCTATCAAATATATCTATTGATCTATCAAATCTATCTATTGTATCTATCAAATGTATCTATTGCATCTATTGATCTATCTATCTAATCTATGTATCTATCTATCTATCTATCTATCAAATCTATCTATCTCGTGGCCGGACCGACCAAGCATATTTTTCCATCTCCTGGTTCCTAAAATCCATGCCATATACACGTCCCCTGATAGGGGACACCACAGTGGAAGGTACCCGGCCAAAATTTCAATCCCCAACCTGTACTCGATTGTGCAAAAGGAAGTAACCTTACCATGGGTCCCAAACGACACGTCTTGTAATTCTCTGTCTGGGAAATTATCTATCAAATCTATCTATTTATCTATCAAATCTATCTATCTATCTATCGTATCTATCAAATGTATCTATTGCATCTATTGATCTATCTATCTAATCTATGTATCTATCTATCAAATCTATCTATCTCCTGGCCGGACCGACCAAGCATCTTTTTCCATCTCCCAGTTCCTAAAATCCATGCCATATACACGTCCCCTGATAGGGGACGTAACAGGGATTAAACTGATAAGAATAGTACTACTTAACACACCACTCATATCTGGTGGCACAGTAGATTGCACGCGCAGTGCCCCAAATTTGAAGTAGGAGGACCGACCAAGCATCTTTTTCCATCTCCCGGTTCCTGAAATCCATGCCATATACACGTCCCCTGGCGCCGCAACTGCCTCTGGGAACCTTACCATGGGTCTCAGACCGCACGTCTTGTAATTCTCTGTCTGGGATATTATCTATCTATCAAATATATCTATTGATCTATCAAATCTATCTATTGTATCTATCAAATGTATCTATTGCATCTATTGATCTATCTATCTAATCTATGTATCTATCTATCTATCTATCTATCAAATCTATCTATCTCGTGGCCGGACCGACCAAGCATATTTTTCCATCTCCTGGTTCCTAAAATCCATGCCATATACACGTCCCCTGATAGGGGACACCACAGTGGAAGGTACCCGGCCAAAATTTCAATCCCCAACCTGTACTCGATTGTGCAAAAGGAAGTAACCTTACCATGGGTCCCAAACGACACGTCTTGTAATTCTCTGTCTGGGAAATTATCTATCAAATCTATCTATTTATCTATCAAATCTATCTATCTATCTATCGTATCTATCAAATGTATCTATTGCATCTATTGATCTATCTATCTAATCTATGTATCTATCTATCAAATCTATCTATCTCCTGGCCGGACCGACCAAGCATCTTTTTCCATCTCCCAGTTCCTAAAATCCATGCCATATACACGTCCCCTGATAGGGGACGTAACAGGGATTAAACTGATAAGAATAGTACTACTTAACACACCACTCATATCTGGTGGCACAGTAGATTGCACGCGCAGTGCACCAAATTTGAAGTAGGAGGACCGACCAAGCATATTTTTCCATCTCCCAGTTCCTAAAATCCATGCCATATACATGTCCCCTGATAGGGGACACCGCTGTGGAAGGTACCCGGCCGAAATTTCAATGCACAAAAGGCAATCCCCAACCTGTACTCGATTGTGCAAAAGGAATTAACCTTACCATGGGTCCCAAACGGCACGTCTTGTAATTCTCTGTCTGGGAAATTATCTATCTATCAAATCTATCTATTTATCTAACAAATCTATCTATCGTATCTATCAAATGTATCTATTGCATCAATTGATCTATCTATCTAATCTATGTATCTATCTATCAAATCTATCTATCTCGTGGCCGGACCGACCAAGCATCTTTTTCCATCTCCCGGTTCCTAAAATCCATGCCGTATACACGTCCCCTGATAGGGGACGTAACAGGGATTAAACTGATAAGAATAGTACTACTTAACACACCACTCATATCTGGTGGCACAGTAGATTGCACGCGCAGTGCACCAAATTTGAAGTAGGAGGACCGACCAAGCATATTTTTCCATCTCCCAGTTCCTAAAATCCATGCCACATACACATCCCCTGATAGGGGACACAGCAGTGGAAGGTACCTGGCCGAAATTTTAATGCACAAAAGGCAATCCCCAACCTGTACTCGATTGTGCAAAAGGAAGTAACCTTACCATGGGTCCCAGACGGCACGTCTTGTAATTCTCTGTCTGGGAAATTATCTATCTATCAAATCTATCTATTTATCTATCAAATCTATCTATCTATCTATCGTATCTATCAAATGTATCTATTGCATCTATTGATCTATCTATCTAATCTATCTATCTATCTATCAAATCTATCTATCTCGTGGCCGGACCGACCAAGCATCTTTTTCCATCTCCCGATTCCTAAAATCCATGCCATATACACGTCCCCTGATAGGGGACGTAACAGGGATTAAACTGATAAGAATAGTACTACTTAACACACCACTCATATTTGGTGGCACAGTAGATTGCACGCGCAGTGCCCAAATTTGAAGTAGGAGGACCGACCAAGCATCTTTTTGCATCTCCCGGTTCCTAAAATCCATGCCATATACACGTCCCCTGATAGGGGACGTAACAGGGATTAAATTGATAAGAATAGTACTACTTAACACACCACTCATATCTGGTGGCACAGTAGATTGCACGCGCAGTGCCCCAAATTTGAAGTAGGAGGACCGACCAAGCAACTTTTTCCATCTCCCGGTTCCTGAAATCCATGCCATATACACGTCCCCTGGCGCCGCAACTGCCTCTGGGAACCTTACCATGGGTCTCAGACCACACGTCTTGTAATTCTCTGTCTGGAAATTATCTATCTATCAAATATATCTATTTATCTATCTATCTATGTATCGTATCTATCAAATGTATCTATTGATCTATCTATCTAATCTATGTATCTATCCATCTATCAAATCTATCTATCTCGTGGCCGGACTGTTATCTGACATCCACTTGTGTTTCGTCCAAATGTCTGTCGGCCAAATGTCCGTCGGCCAAATGTCCGTCGGCTAAAAGTCTGGCCACGATTGCACACGCAGTGCCCCAAATTTGAAGTAGGAGGACCGACCAAGCATCTTTTTCCATCTCCCGGTTCCTAAAATCGATGCCATATACACGTCCCCTGATAGGGGACGTAATAGGGATTAGACTGATAGGAATAGTACTACTTAACACACCTTATAGTAACGCAGAGAGAGGCAATGCAGAGAGAGGAGTCTGAAGAAGAGGAGTCAGAGGAAGAAGGTGGCTTTGAGGAGGTGGAAGACCAAACACAGCAGGCGTCCCAGGGGGCTTGTTGTCACCTTTCGGGGACCCTTGGTGTTGTACGTGGCTGGGTGGAGGAAGAGACCTTCAATGACATCAGTGAGGACAAGGAACGGGACATGGCTAGCTTGGTATCCAACCTTGTGCAAATGGGGAGTTTGCGGTTGTGCAAATGGACTGTTTGCGGTTGTTTGCGGTGCGTTAAACGGGGAGTTTGGTCTGTCACTGTGAAGCGGGCGTAACCCTTACACTACCTGATCGATACAACATCATACCTGATGTTTTAAAGCACGTTATTCCAAACAATTTAGGAATGTTAGGTGATTTCTGTCCTTTATGGATTAAAACCAGACTCCAAAACTCCGTGGGAGTTTTGCCATGGATCCCCCTCCGGCATGCCACAGTCCAGGTGTTAGTACCCTTGAAACAACTTTTCCATCACTATTGTGGCCATAAAGAGTCCCTGTGGGTTTTAAAGTTCGCCTGCCTATTGAAGTCTATGGCGGTTCGCCCGGTTCGCCCGTTTGCGAACATTTGCGGACGTTCGCGTTCGCTGTTCGCAAACGGAAAATTTTAAGTTTGCGACATAACTAATGAGAGCATGCTGATACACAGCTAGCAGTCTCTGTATAAGAGTCATTCGCCTAGATTACGAGTTTTGCCCTAGAGGCATTGCAGTGCTAACGAGCAGTTTATGCTCACCACTCACTTTCATACAGCGCTGGTATTATGGGCTTTTACAAACCCGGCGTTAGCCGCAAAAAAATGAGCGTAGAGCAAAATTTTGCTCTACATCTCACCTCAATACCAGTGCTGCTTACGTTAGCGGTGAGCTGGTAAAACGTGCTTGTGCACGATTTCCCCATAGGAATCAATGGGGGAGAGCCGGCTGAAAAAAACCTAACACCTGCAAAAAAGCAGCGTAAAGCTCCTAATGCAGCCCCATTGATTCCTATGGGGAAAATACATGTATGTCTACACCTAACACCCTAACATGAACCCCGAGTCTAAACACCCCTAATCTTACACTTATTAACCCCTAATCTGCTGCCCCCGACATCGCTGATGATATAACATGAACTGTCTGTATAAATACATGTTTATTTTGCCCCCCTTTCATGTACTAATGTTTTTCAGTATTCATTTTACACAAATTTTACTGGTTTATTCGGGCCCCATTGTTTCTTAGGAATAGATTATCATCAGTTTTGCCCCCCTTTCATATGTTGAAGGTTTTTAAGACAAAAACAGCTTCTTTTTTTTTTTTTTTTGTGTGTCCTTATACTCGTATTCACCTCAACAAGAACAAAAAATGTTACTGATTTATTTAGGCCCCATATTTTCACCTTTTGAATTGATCATTTATTTTGCCCCCCAAAGGCAGCAATTTTTGTGTCCTTATTTAGACCCCATTGGGCATATGCATTGGACATACACTTAGAACATATGCCCAATGGGGTCTAAATAAGGACACAAAAATTGCTGCCTTTGTCTAAAAAACTCTTAACATATGAAAGGGGGGGCAAAATAAATGATAAATTCAAAAGGTGAAAATATGGGGCCTAAATAAATCAGTAACATTTTTTGTTCTTGTTGAGGTGAATACGAGTATAAGGACACACAAAAAAAAGAAGCTGTTTTTGTCTTAAAAACCTTCAACGTATGAAAGGGGGGCAAAACAGATGATAATCTATAATGTGTTCCTAAGAAACAATGGGGCCCGAATAAACCAGTAAAATTTGTGTAAAGTGAATACTGAAAAACATTAGTACATGAAAGGGGGGCAAAATAAACATGTATTTATACAGACAGTTCATGTTATATCATCACACTTAATGTTTATATATACACATATTGTACAAAAGAATATAATTCACACACTTAATTTCAAGAAATTATATGCAACACACAAGTCGCTGAGTCAATATTTAACATTCAATAAGTATAGAAGTCTATTTATAATATGGATGTTTAATTATGAAAAGTATCTATTCCAACTTATAACAAACTTCTAAGTGGCAATTTATTCTACCTCCTCTAAATATTTGGATAAGTAGAATTCATATAATCTGTGAATAACACTTATGTTCTTTTTATTTTGAGAAAATAAGAAAAGGCAATCAATATCACTATATCAGAAACTGTTTTTCATTGGACATTCGATAACATGTGATACCCACTGACATATCAGACCTGAATGGGAACCTTAAATAGAGAACTACCTGAAAGGGAACTACAAAACATCACTATACCAGAAACTGAATTTCATTGGACAACCTATAACATGTGATCTTTACTGACATACCGGACCTGAAAGAGAACGTGAAACAGAAAACTACCTGAAAGGGAACTACAAAACCGGCAAAAATGATGATATCTACAGAAATTTTATATTTTAAAACAAACTTATAGTTTCTTATATAATTAATATTGTTTTTTATGTTTTTTTAGATGTTTATTTTAAATTTACAATTGAAATTTTGAATCGGGTGTAAACCTGCTCTCCTCCAATGGGGAAGCAGGTAGCGTAACTGACATGTATTTAAAGGCCGCCTGTACAGCGGAAAGGTATGCTTTGGTTTGTAAAGCACTTTTATTGCTCTTGAGAAAGACGGCTGGGACCGTTGAAACGCTTTTGCATTGAGCCAAATAAAGACAAACTTTTTTACTGAATCTGTGATATTGTCTTTTCATATTGGGAAGGAGCCGGTAACCTGCAATATACACTGTGAGTAGATATTCACCTTTGTATGGTGTATTGCCTGATATTTCAGCACCACTATTTTGCACCTAGAGTAATACAACCGAGGAAGGAAAGGAAGATACCAAGGACTTTATTTTTATTTAACAGGCAACTTTGTATTTATTTTAACTAGGTACAATAGTTATTAAATAGTTATTAACTATTTAATAACTACCTAGTTAAAATAAAGACAAATTTACCTGTAAAATAAAACCTAACCTAAGTTACAATTACGCCTAACACTACACTACAATTAAATTAATTACCTAAATTAAATACAATTAATTACAATTAAATAAAATTATCTAAAGTACAAAAAACCAAACACTAAATTACAGAAAATAATAAAGAAATTACAAGATTTTTAAACTAATTACACCTAATCTAATCCCCCTAACAAAATAAAAAAAGCCCCCCCAAAATAAATAACCCCTACCCTACACTAAATTACAAATAGCCCTTAAAAGGGCCTTTTGCGGGGCATTGCCCCAAAGTAATCAGCTCTTTTACCTGAAAAAAAAATTACAATTTTCCTCCAACATTAAAACCCACCACCCCCATAACCAACCCTACTCTAAAACCCACCCATTCCCCCCTTAAAAAAAACCTAACAGTAAACCCCTTGAAGATCACCTTACCGGGAGACGTCTTCACCCAACCGGGCAGAAGTGGTCCTCCAGATGGGCAGAAGTCTTCACCCAACTGGGCAGAAGTGGTCCTCCAGACGGGCATCTTCTATCTTCATCCATCCGGCGCGGAGCGGGTCCATCTTCAAGACATTCGACACGGAGCATCCTCTTCTGTCCACGGCCAACGACTGAATGAAGGTTCCTTTAAATGACGTCATCCAAGATGGCGTCCCTTCAATTCCGATTGGCTTATAGAATTCTATCAGCCAATCGGAATTAAGGTAGAAAAAATCCTATTGGCTGATCCATTAGAATGCCAGCTCAATCCTATTGGCTGATTGGATCAGCCAATAGGATTGAAGTTCAATCCTATTGGCTGATTGCATCAGCCAATATGATTTTTTCTACCTTAATTCCGATTGGCTGATAGAATTCTACCAGCCAATCGGAATTGAAGGGGAGCCATCTTGGATGATGTCATTTAAAGGAACCTTCATTCAGTCATCGGCCGTGGACAGAAGAGGATGCTCCGCGTCGGATGTCTTGAAGATGGATGGATGAAGATAGAAGATGCCGTCTGGATGAAGACTTCTGCCCAGTTGGGTGAAGACTTCTGCCCGTCTAGAGGACCACTTCTGCCCGGTTCGGTGAAGACGTCTCCCGGTAAGGTGATCTTCAAGGGGTTAGTGTTAGGTTTTTTAAGGGGGGATTGGGTGGGTTTTAGAGTACGGTAGGTTGTGTGGGTGGTGGGTTTTAATGTTGGGGGGGAATTGTAATTTTTTTTCAGGTAAAGAGCTGATTACTTTGGGGCAATGCCCCGCAAAAGGCCCTTTTAAGGGCTATTTGTAATTTAGTGTAGGGTAGGGCTTTTTTTTATTTTGGGGGCTTTTTTATTTTGTTAGGGGGATTAGATTAGGTGTAATTAGTTTAAAAAACTTTGTACTTTAGTTAATTTTATTTAATTTTAATTAATTGTAGTTAATTGTAGTTAATTTATTTAATTATAGTGTAGTGTTAGGTGTAATTGTAACTTAGGTTAGGTTTTATCTTGTCATTTCTTTATTATATTCTGTAATTTAGTGGGGGGGTTTTGTACTTTAGATGATTTTATTTCATTGTAATTAATTGTTTTTAATTTAGGTAATTAATTTAATTGTAGTGTAGTGTTAGGTGTTATTGTAACTTAGGTTAGGTTTTATTTTACAGGTAAATTTGTCTGTAAAATAAAAATAAACCCTGAGCTAGGTATAATGTAACTATTAGTTATATTGTAGCTAGCTTATGGTTTATTTTATAGGTAAGTATTTAGTTTTAAATTGGAATAATTTAGTTAATTGTAGTAATTTTATTTAGATTTATTTAAATTATATTTAAAGGGACAGTCTACACCAAAATTTTTATTGTTTTAAAAGATAGATAATCCCTTTATTACCCATTCCCCAGTTTTGCATAACCAACACAGTTATATTAATGTACTTTTAACCTTTGTGATTATCTTGTATCTAAGACTCTGCAAACTGCCCCTTTATTTCAGTTCTTTTGACAGACTTGCAGTTTAGCCAATCAGTGCCTGCTCCCAGATAACTTCATGTGCACGAGCACAGTGTTATCTATATGAAATACATGTACTAACACCCTCTAGTGGTAAAAACTGTTAAAATGCATTCTGAAAAGAGGTGGCCTTCAAGGTCTAAGAAATTAGCATATGAATCCCCTAGGTTAAGATTTCAACTAAGAATACCAAGAGAACAAAGCAAAATTGGTGATAAAAGTAAAATGGAAAATTGTTTAAAATTATATGCTCTATCTGAATCATGAAAGTTTTTTTGGCCTAGACTGTCCCTTTAAGTTAGGGGGTGTTAGGGTTAGGGTTAGACTTAGGTTTAGGGGTTAATAAATTTATTATAGTGGCAACGACGTTGGGGGCGGCAGATTAGGGGTTAATACATGTAGGTAGGTGGCGGCGATGTTAGGGACGGCAGCTTATGGGTTAATAATATTAAACTAGTGTTTACGATGTGGAAGTGCAGCGGTTTAGGGGTTAATATATTTATTATAGTGGCGGCGATGTCCAGTTCAGCAGATTAGGGGTTAAAATATTTATTTTAGTATGTGCGATATGGGGGGGCCTCGGTTTAAGGGTTAATAGGTAGTTTATGGGTGTTAGTGTACTTTTTAGTACTTTAGTTAAGAGTTCTATGCTACAGCGTTGTAGTGTAAAACTCTTAACTACTGACTTTTAAATGCGGTACCAGGCTTGACAGGAGAGGGTCTACCGCTCACTTTTTGGAAGACTTGTAATACCGACGCTATGCAAGTCCCATTGAAAATATAGGATACGCATTTGACGTAAGTGGATTTGCGGTATTTCCGAGTCTGGCCAAAAAAGTGAGCGGTACACTTGTACCTTCAAGACTTGTAATACCAGTGGGCGTTAAAAAGCAGCGTTGGGACCTCTTAACGCTGCTTTTTAAGGCTAATGCACAACTCATAATCTAGGCCATTTTCTTTCAAAAATGAACGAAAACCACCATCAGCTAGAATATGCACTCCCTATGTGCAGTGGTATGGTTGGGGGGGGGGGGGGTGACTGGGGCTTTAGCCCCAAATGATCTGTATAGAAGGTCTGAGTATCAGTCTTTGTAATTAATATTATATGCCCTGAGTTTCTGCTTTGTCATTTCCATCACAATTCCAGTAAGTTCATCTCATGAGAAAGATGCATAAGGATCAGTCAGTTTTTTAATATCACCCTTGCTTTGTACCCTTCCGCTTTGTTGCGGTGTCTACACATTTTTGCCAAGGACCCATGGCTGCACGATTGGCCGGCTGCTGTTTGGCGTTTGGTGTTCCGCACAAATGTTTGGGATCTCCTGCTGAACCCTGCCCTGAGCCTTCTGACGTACGTATGGATGTGAGTCTTAATCAGGTTGGGACCCCTGTGACGTAGGCGAGTCAGTTGAGCGCCTCTGAAGCCTCGACCTGCTTGTTTGGCACTGTTTGTGCCGTCTCCAATTGTGAGTTTGCCTTTGTCTTATTCCCTATACTGTACCTTCTATCAGTCACACTGGTCTGCACTATGAGGCGCCTCTCCTTTTGTCCTTCTACTCAGACTGTCCCAGTGTTAGACATGAGTGCAGGAATAAAGCACTAGAGCAGCAGGGTCACGTCTGAGCTCCTTGGCAACTGCTTGGCATTTAGCAGGAACAATAATACAATAGTATTAGTAAGTAAATGAATGGAGATTTGTTTGGTTCCTAAATGTTTCTGTTGCTTAAACCTATTCCCTTACTCCAGAGTTTATTAGAGTTGCCACCCAGAAAGTATTTTATTGACATGGTTGGTGTTTTCAAGACTCAGGTCAATGTAGAAAATAAAGAATAGACATAGAAATCTAGGCCTTCTTGTATTGAAACTTATTCTACATGTGTAGAAATCTTATTATAAACAAATGAGGATTTAAAATCAGTTCCAGCTGCTTTAATTTCTGAGTTATGCTGTCGTTTTATTTATGCAAATTTATCCTAATGAGCATGTAATGTCATATGACCCATCCTTTTATCTTCCTTGCAAATTTCGGGTTGCTTAATTTGACAGAACACCAGCACTGTTGGCGACTATGAAGTGGCAATTGTAGCTTTCCAGCCCCAGCTGCTGCAGCCCACCGGGAAATCTCCTGGTATCCTGGTAGGCCAATCCGGCCCTGGCTCTACTGGGTTATGTTTTTTTACATGGCAGTAACAGAATTTACAAAATAATACTTGAAGTATCCCTATGATATTGTGTGATATTAAAGGGCAGTAAAGTCAAAATTAAACTATCATGATTCAGATAAAGCATGCAATTTTAAACTACTTTCCAATTCACCTCTATTATCACATTTGCTTTGTTCTCTTGGTTGTCTTTGTTAAAGACTAAACCTAGGTAGGCTCATAAGAGCTTAGGAGTGTGCTTGTGTCTATAGCAGTCTATGGCAGCAGTGTTTGTAACTAAATATACTGTTACTATAAACAATGTTGCTGACACTGCTGCCAAATGGCTTAAGAAACGTGCACGCTCCTGAGCTCAGCTAGGATTACTCTATAACAAAAGATACCAAGAGAACTATGCAAAATTGATAATACAAGTCATTTGGAAAGTTGTTTAAAATGTAATGCTCTATCCAATAATTGGCTAATATCAACCTATAATTTTTAGCTACTACTAGCCTTATCTAGACATGCAGAATTATGTAACTTTAAGTTTACTGTCCCTTTAAATGATGCATATCATCATAATATAAATGTTTTGTGTGCAATGTCCCTTTGAAAGTTATAGCTTGGGAAGGGAAGCTATTTTTTGTAAATTTAAAAATTTGCTTTGTTAAATGAGGCCTTGATGGAAAACATTTATCAACATTTCATGATTATATAGGAAATAATAGTTTCAAAGTGTATCTGTATTTATTTTGAGTGTATATCCGAGCTTTATAAATATTTGAAATCAATGTAATATTTGTTTGATTAAAAACATTTCTATGGGGAAAAAAACGATAGTTGCAAACAATTGGCAAGTGATAAAAAATGAGAACATAACATTTGATAGAAGATATAATGAGAACATTTACAGCTACCAACCACAAGGGGGCAATGTAAGCCAATCATAAAACACATCTTTTTGCTGTGGCAGATTACATAGCACAGCAAGCAGAAGGAAAATAAGAATTTTCATAAATGTAAACACTTTCAATTAATATAAAGTAAATTGCTATAATTTAATGTATTTTTTTACAATAAATGGGGGATTCTATTGTAAAAAATTATACTCATGCTTTAGATAATGTTCATTTTGCATTAGTGAGCCTCAGTAAATATGTGGTTGAGAACGAGCTAAAGTTTGATAATTATTGGTATGTTAACAGCCGCTGATGTTTTATGATGTCAACCTGATCAAAACCAGCTGTTTTCATTGTTTATTGGCTGCACTTTTTACACTTTGCCAACAAGGACCAGGTTCAAATCCCTTAGACATACACAGATATCTCTATGTAGGCTTACCATAATTTTTAGAGGTGAAACTGGGACCACCTGGTGCGGTGCCAGTGAGGGTGTGGTCAGAAGCGTGGTCAAGGGGGCGTGGCAATTACCGGTCCTTTTAAAGTAGTAGCTTCTATGTGTGTAATTTTTTGTGGATACTCTACCCTTCCTCAGTCAAACAAGTGAATCACACAGTTTAAATAGACCATAACACCACCCCCTAGTGAAAAAGGCACCATTACGTTGTCATGGCAAATAAATCATTAATCTAAATCTAAGATTCTAAATAATGCCAAACATCAAGCATAATTATCACTTTCATAATTATCAATTTCACAATTTAATATCTGCAGTGTAATATGTGTTTTATGTGTCTAATTAAGGAACAGAGCCAAATACTGATAAGGCATAAATACAACATTGAATGAAAGTAAAAAAGAAACACGTACCTGCTAAAGCTGTTTAAGAGGCTACTCTATACCATAATGCAGGAAGATTATAACCAAAATGCTATCCTGCATGAAGTAAAGCAAGATCCAGGCCAAAAATCCTGCTTGTCTGTACTTCCTAGTCATACCCATATGATTCCCCTAAAGGTGTATTACCGGCAATGTCACCAGGGGTTGGGGGGGGTTTAAATTCTTAGAAAAATAAACCAAGTAGTACTACAAAATTAAAAAAACCTATGCTGCTCACTCAGCCTGTATTACTAAATGTAAACTTTGAAGGACACGAACGTTAAGCTAAGCAGGGCTGTATGTAACAAAGTACCAGCATCCAACTATGCTGGAGAGCCACAGTCCAGTCATTTTGAATAATGTGTCTGGGTTTCAGGTGGGCTGAAACCCGGACACATGATTTGAAACCTGGAGGTGGCAACCCTACTGGGACAGAATGAACAACTGGGTGGGACACTGGGACAGAGCCTCCAAACCGGGACAATCCCAGTAAAAGTGGGACTTCTGGTAAGCCTATCTCTATGCGCTATTTCTGCTTAGTAAATGCAAGGCTGTGTCTTTGGAGCTCGACTGTTCACACACGTTTTTGCACACTATTAATATTTATGCACATGCTCAGTTCACATATAAGTAAACATAGTAATTTCCTGGTTCAATAAAAAATAAGAAATCTATGTTATTAACTATTAACTTAATCTTTAACTTAATTAAATTTAAATTAATCTTCAGGATGCTTGTTTATGACTGCAGATAAGGGTTAGATAGATCAGTGATTTTTAACCTTTTTTTTTTGCCGTGGCACACTTTTTTACATTAAAAAATCCTGTGGCACACCACCATCCCAAAATTTTAAAAAAAGTCACACATTGTAGCCTAATACAGCATATATATATATACACATACACACAAACACACATATACTGTATGTATTGTGCTTTTATGCCATGCCTCCTACAAACTACCCCTGCACTGGGAGTAAAAAACAAGCAAAGTTTAAAAAATATGTCACACTGTTGTCAGTCTGCCGTGGCACACCTGAGGATCTCTCACGGCACACTGGTGTGCCACGGCACACTGGTTGAAAAACACTGAGATAGATCCTATGCATGTCACTAAAATAATGACACAGATTTACTGTAGCGCCTCCACTTTAGTAAGCTGACACATACACTCCTATTATTTATAGGGACTGTAAACACTTAATAGTTAAACACTTAAATTGTATATATAAAATAACTTTGCTACATACTTTCTTTTATTTATTTTTCCCCTTTTCTTGTAATTTGTTCTGAAATTGTGAGCATTTCAGTTCCTGTTAGAAATGGAAGTGCAGATCACTGTTATATTCCGCAAAGCCATTGGCTGCACACTCTAGTGACCTATTTATAACTATCCCTAATTGGCCACAGCCGAGAAGGTAACCTAAGTTACAACATGGCAGCTCACATTGTTTTATAGACACTAAAACTTTGTCAATATTTAAACAGCCAATGAAACATATATCTACATGTTATTCGCAGACTAATCTTTACTTTGAGTGCATCATTCTATCTAGCATTTTTTTAGTGTTTAATAATATCCCTTTAATATCCTCAGGCTGTTTAACCCCTTTACAATCGACGACATGCAGGGTACGTCCTCCAAAAAAATACAGTTAACGACCGAGGATGTACCCTGCACATCGTCAGTCTTGGAAAGCGGTGGAAACTATCCGATTATTGCAGTGATGCCTCGTTATTGAGGCATCCTGCAATAACCATCCTTGGCCATCCGATTCAGAGAGAGCCACTCTGTGGCCCTCTCTGCACCGGACATCGATGGCCGCAATCGTTGGTGGGTGGGAGCCGATGTGGGAGGCGGGTGGGCGGCCATCGATGACTTCTGGTAGGAAGAAGGGGGCGGGATTGTGGGCGGGTTCATGGGCGGGATCGCTGGGGGCGCGCATGGGGGGTGGCAGGTGGGCGTGTGCACGGGGCAGGAGCGGGTGGGAACCGCTACACTACAGAAAAATGTATTGCTATAAAGTGGGAGAAAGAGGGGTGGGAATTGGCAATAAATGAGATCTAAGGGTTCTTGGAGGAGGTGAGGGTTGGTCTTTGGGGGGGAAGCTACATTACAGAAAAAGCAAAAAAAAAAACAACACATTTTTTTTTGTACACTGGGTACTGGCAGACAGTACCCAAGATGGCTCCCAAAAAGGTAGATGGGGAGGGTTAGAGAGTTGTTTGGGGGGGGGGGGGATTAGGGAGGTTGGGGGCTAAGGGAGGATCCTACACAGCAGCATATGTAAATATGCTTAAACATTTTTTTTAAAAATAAAATATACCTTTTATTTTAGTACTGGCAGACTTTCTGCCAGTACTTAAGATGGTGGGACAATTGTGGGGTGGGGGAGGGAAGAGAGCTGTTTGGGAGGGATCAGGGGGTGTGATGTGTCAGGTGGGAGGCTGATCTCTACACTAAAGCTGAAATTAACCCTGCAAGCTCCCTGCAAGCTACCTAATTTACCCCTTCACTGCTAGTCATAATACACGTGTGATGCGCAGCGGCATTTAGCGGCCTTCTAATTACCAAAAAGCAATGGCAAAGCCATATATCTATGCTATTTCTGAACAAAGGGGATCCCAGAGAAGCACTTACAACCATTTATGCCATAATTGCACGAGTTGTTTGTAAATAATTTCAGTAAGAAACCTAAAGTTTGTGAAAACATTTGTGAAATAGTGAACGATTTTTGTTTATTTGATCGCATTTAGCGGTGAAACGGTGGCATGAAATATACCAAAATGGGCCTAGATCAATACTTCGGGATGTCTTCTAAAAAAAATATATATACATGTCAAGGAATATTCAGGGATTCCTGAAAGATATCAGTGTCCCAATGTAACTAGCGCTAATTTTGAAAAAAGTGGTTTGGAAATAGCAAAGTGCTACTTGTACTTATTGCCCTATAACTTGCAAAAAACGTAAAGAACATGTAAACATTGGGTATTTATAAACTCAGGACAAAATTTAGAAACTATTTAGCATGGGTGTGTTTTGGTGGTTGTAGATGTGTAACAGATTTTGGGGGTCAAAGTTAGAAAAAGTGTGTTTTTTCCATTTTTTCCTCATATTTTATAATTTTTTTTATAGTAAATTATAAGATATGATGAAAATAATGGTATCTTTAGAAAGTCCATTTAATGGTGAGAAAAACGGTATATTATATGTGTGGGTACAGTAAATGAGTAAGAGGAAAATTACAGCTAAACACAAACACTGCAAGAATGTAAAAATAGCCTTGGTCCCAACCGGACAGAAAATGGAAAAGTGCTGTGGTCATTAAGGGGTTAAAGAAGCACTCCCAAATTCAAAATTTACCTTTAAAAAAACCCCAAAACCGGGGGGGCGGAGCCAAGCCTTGCTGGGACATGGCTGCTTTTCTGTGAAGCTCCGGAGCTGTTGCTGCTCACATCACAGGAGCCGACATGGTGGGGACTCAACTAACCCCTTAATTCTATTCTCAACGACTCTTACCAACTTAGGGGTGACACCGATCCCTTTCTCTACCTTCCTTCCTCCCCCATCTCTACCCGACCAGAACAAACATCAGAGTCTCACTGAAGCCCGGTCGCCATCTTGGACCGGAGCACTTTCTACCCTTAACCGCTGATAACACCTCCAGGCAAGCCACATTTATCACCACTTACGGGATAACTGCAGTGGACCTCTGGCCTCTGGTCCCGGAGGTTAAATTCTGGGGACCGACATCGCTCACCTTCTGATGACGGGCGGCGCACATTGCCGAACTACAAACGCCGCACCCACGTGGCAAGCCGACAGCCCAGAAAACGACAAGGGCAGAAGATAGCATTAAAGGCATCAGTCACAGCCTCAAGACCACCGGTAACGTAGTCTCATACACTCGAGGGTACGATTACATAAAGAGGGCTGGGTGAGAGAAAGCTCCTTTCACATGCTAAGATAAATATGGGAAAAGTACACATAGAGGCCTGATCTACCTACAACGCTTCATAGATAAACAGCTTTTTGACTGGGGCATGCACTACTAAATACAAAACTGTGTTATTCAAATACAGATGTCTATGAGGTTTGTTAACAAGCATCTTGCGAACAACTAGAAATACTGTATATTACACGCAGCTTTACTTCATTTACCAGACAGAGGCCTACCAGACCCAGACACTATATGCAAAAGAGACATTCATTTTTACATAGAGCTGTTCTTTTTATGTGATGGTTTCAGGCCCACTGCGGATCAACATAAAACCTTTTCAACTACCTTATTTTTGTTGGACTGCAAACATACATTAGCCTGTAGCCCTATACATAGCTCTATAAATCCATAGCTTTTTCAAAGCTCAGAGTCATATACAACAAAGCTACGCTGTGTTCTCCTATTAAAGCTGCCAACCAGCATTATACACACAGCAGATTAATCTATCTTCTACAAGGACTTTTTCTACTAACTCTCCCCGGAGAGTTGTGGGGCTCTACGGCTATACGGTCCATACGCCGACCACCCTAAGCAGACAAAAGATGTCGCAACGCAAGGGGCCTAAACCAGATAAATGTAACAAAGCGGCAGCAACTACACCATCTGTGTCCGCTTTTTTCCAATCATCAGACACCAGTCCAGCAGAACCCCCTCATTCACAGGAACAACCCTCCACAGATATACCAACAGAATATACCCCATCGCAATATAAATCTTTATTGACTCTACCGTCACAAATTGCAGATTTACCTTCAAAATCAGACTTCGAATCTTTGAAGTCCTTCATAAAATGTGAAATGAGAGAACTGAAGAAGGATCTGAATGATATGAGTTCCAGGCTAGATTATATTGAAGAGGGGCAGGAGGCCCTTAACACCATGGTTAGCACTAATTCCCAACAACTCTCCATACATGACTCAATGGTGCAGGTCTTACAGGAAAAACTCGAAGACCTGGACAATCGTGGGAGACGGAACAACCTCAGGGTCAGAGGTATACCTGAGGAAATCTCGGCAGAACAACTAAAATCCTATATCACAGACCTATTCCATTTCCTAAATCCCAGAGCACCTCCATTATTAAATGACGAAATTGAGCGGATACACAGAGCTCTGAGGCCCCCATCTAAGCCCCCAGCTCCACCTAGAGACGTGATTCTCAGGTTCTTGAGATTCACCACTAAAGAAGAGATTTGGCAAGCAGCAAGATCTAGAAGATCTATAAGTTTTAATGGCCATACTATACAAATCTTCCAGGACCTTTGCCCACAAACTATCCAGAGGAGGAGGGAAATCAGGTTTCTCACTAAAACTCTGCAAGACCATAACATCAAGTACCGCTGGGGATTCCCATTCAGTCTGATCATCAATCACAATGGCTCACAGATCATCTATAAAACATTTCAAGACCTGGACACTGTGTCTAAGAAACTGAATATCAATATTGAACCCCCTGATGAAGATGTCCTTGAAACTGCAGTAAGACCCACTGATAAAACTAAAGATCCACCCAAGGAACAGCGATCTCAATGGAATAAAGTTCAACCCAAGAGAAGGAAGATGGACTGCGCAACTTCAGGCCCATCACGACCTCAAGACCCCTAAGAAATATACTATCTGGCAACTAAGACCAAGTTACAACTTCTTTACTGTTGTAAACACTGAACTGTTCCTGGTCGCAAGTGGTGGGGTAAGACAAAAATTTTGCAAAATTAAGCATAAGTTTACTCCTGGGACTATTACTGTTGTGGCCTTGTTGTATGTTGTTTTTGGCCTTTTATATACCATTCATAGACTCTCTTAGCAAGTACCAAGACTAGTCCCACTAGCATTTGCCAAAACAGAGCTTGATTTCTATTATAACAGCTATTCAAGACCCCTAAGAAATATACTATCTGGCAATTAAGACCAAGTTACAACTTCTTCACTGTTGCAGACATTGAACTGTTCCTGGTCGCAAGTGGTGGGGTATGACAAAATTTTGCAAAACTAAGCATAAGCTTACTCCTGGGACTATTAATGTTGTGGCCTTGTTATATGTTGTTTTTTGGCCTTTTATATACCATTCATAGACTCTTTGTAAGTACCAAGACTAGTCTCACTAGCATTTGCCTAAACAGGGCTTGGTTTCCATTATTACAGCTATGTTGAGATCAAATTTTGATGAAAGTAAAGTAATAATGATATTATGATCACGTTCCTTATGACCCTTACTTATCCCTACCACTAACACCCCCTCCTTTCATATCTCTTTCTCCCTTCTTCTCCATTCCCTTACCCTCTCTACACTCTTTCATACTCATACCCTTTTCTCAGGTCCCCACCTGAAACTCCTCCATATTATCTAGTTATAGATTCAGAGCCACACGCAATACCAATCACTCCCCAAGCAAGGTGTATAGTTCCACAAATACACTTTATTTTGGTTTAGTGTGTTGTCTATGTTCATTTTATTTTATTGTATTCACATATGTTGTATACGTGATATCTCTTGCTGTCTACAGGATAGTGTTCAACTTTAGCCTAATGTGTAAAACAGACCTTTGTTCGCTATTTATAATGTTATATGTGCAGAACTACTCTATTGTCGATGGATAAGTTTCATTTTAAATTACTCTCCCATAATGTAAAGGGGCTCAATATCCCACAAAAGAGAACCATTGCTTTTAAAGATTATAAAAGACTCAAATGTGATATTGTGATGTTGCAGGAGACCCACTTTAAAAAGGGAAGGGAGCCTCATGCTTCCTTTACGAAATTTGGCACAGCGTATTTATCCTCCAATAACTCTAAACATAACGGTGTATGCACAATGATTAATAAGAATTTCCCTTTCCAGGTAACTTCAATAGATAGAGACAAACAGGGTAGATACTTACTCATCTCTGGATTACTAAACCGCAGGCCCTTAACCTTAGCTAACATATATGCCCCCAGCCTGGACTCCCCTAGCTTCTTTCACCAGCTCTGTAATAAACTCCTAGAGTTCTCAAAGGGCGGATTGGTGGTAGGGGGAGACCTTAATGCAGCTCTAGATCCCACAATAGATTGCTCAGCTGGCAAGTCAGCCATCCCTGCCAAGACCCTGAAACTAATTAGGTCCAAGTTAACTACATTAGCCATTCACGATGTTTGGAGGCTCCACCACCCGGGCGAAAGAGATTTTACCTTCTACTCTCACCCGCACCAAAACTATTCTAGGATAGACTACATACTTACAGATGTTAATAGCCTAGCACACGCGCGTCACTCTGAAATACACCCCATAACGTGGTCTGACCATGCTATGGTCAGCTGCATATTCGATTTTCCCATAGACACCACACAATCACGTACTTGGAGATTAGACGAGTCCCTCTTAAAGGATCCATTAATAAAAATACGCCTCATTAAGGTCATAGAGGATTACTTTGAGATTAATAATACCCCAGATGTATGTCAGCAACACATATGGAATGCCCATAAGTGCGTTCTTAGAGGTGAGCTAATTGCTCTTAAGGCAGCTAGATCGAAACAGCAACAACTTTATTTAACATCCCTACTTACTGACTTAGGTAAACTCCAAGAAATACACAAAATATTCCCGAAAGACCGATCTCTCCTAGACAGTCTCGAACATAAACGACTAGAACTTAATTGTTACTTGGGGAAGGAGGCTAAACGTAATGCTCTCTTCCTTAAAAAGACCTACTTTGAAGGTGCTAACAAACAAGGCAGATTCCTGGCCAGGCAACTTAGAAGGAAAACTCTCAGTAGATATATCTTACATATTAAAGACGAGAAGGGAAAAGACTGGCACTCCTCCAAAGACATAGCTGATAGCTTTAGGCGCTACTACCACTCATTATACAACTTATCCGTAGATACCCACCCTCTAACACAGGAGGTTATTCAAGGTTACCTGACACAGCTCCACCTGCCTCAAATTAGTGACGAACAGAGGACTGATTTAGAAGCCCCAATATCGACTGAAGAGATCAAACTAGCCATAAAATCACTCAAAACTGGTAAATCCCCAGGCCCAGATGGATTTAGTAATACCTATTACACAACCTTTAGAGACATACTGATTCCACACCTTCTGGCATACTTCCAAAGCATAGAACATAAGCCCTTTTCACCCCTAGCTTTACAAGCCAACATCTCATTAATCCCAAAACCCAATAAATCCCCCCTATCTATATCTAATTACAGGCCAATTTCCCTTTTGAACTCAGATATCAAGATTTTCGCTAAAATTATCGCCAATAGACTTAATCTAATACTGCCCACTATCATACATCGCGACCAAGTTGGCTTTGTACCATACCGAGAGGCAAGAGATAATACTGTGCGTAACTTGCACTTGCTGTGGTACGCCAAGACAAATCGGATTCCCTCGCTCTGGGTTTCCACTGATGCGGAAAAGGCCTTCGACAGAGTCGGATGGCCTTTTCTAGAAGCAACATTACGAGCTTATGGACTTGGCGATAAAATATTAAAAATGATCTTCGCATTATATAACAAACCTAGTGCCAGAATTGCCCTTAATGGAATTCTTTCACCCCCACTCCAGATCACCAATGGCACTAGGCAGGGTTGCCCCTTATCCCCCCTGCTTTTCACTTGCCTCATTGAAACATTAGCCACCAAAAGTAGATCCAATAACAATATCCAGGGCCTGAGGGTGGGGAGAGAAGTCTACAAATTGTCACTTTTCGCTGACGATATCCTATTTACTATGGTATCGCCGGTGGAATCCATCCCTCATCTACTTGAAGAATTAGAGACATTTCATAACCTATCTAATTACAAAATTAATCAAACTAAATCTGAGATGCTAGGGGTGGCCATCGACCCCGTAATGGAGGGCTTAATCACAAAAATCTGCCCATTTAAATGGAATAAAGACTCACTAAAATACTTAGGGATTTACCTAACTGATAACCCCGACTTATTGCACAAGCTGAATTACTCAAATATTAGAAATGACATAGTACGAGACCTTTCCTCCTGGACCAGGAAACGCTTGTCGTGGCTAGGGAGGATAAACACAATCAAAATGAATATCTTCCCAAGATTGCTTTATATCATGCAGACCCTCCCTGTCCAACTCCCTAGCACATACATTCCACAAATGCAACAGTTATTTAGCTCGTTCATTTGGAACAGACGTCCCCCCAGGATAAATAAAATCATAATGTCCCGTCCCACATCCCAAGGAGGCTTAGGCGTCCCGAATATAGATTCATATCGTAGGTCCATATTTCTCCAAAGGATTCTTGATTGGAGGATCCATAGGGAACACAAACGATGGGTTTCACTAGAAGAAGCACTCAGCCCTGGCCTTAATCTCCCCTCTATATGTTGGAACCCAGACTTCCAGGCACTCTATAGATGAATTGATAATCCTATTACTCAAGAAACTCTGAGAACCTGGGACTCATCCAATAGGTTGAATCCATATATCTCTTCATGCCCAGGCCCCTTGACTTCGCTTCTCCACAATAATGAGTTCTCATTGCTAACTTTAGCTACTGGCATAGGAACTCAATACAAAGATGCAGACATCCAACTCCTAACCCTAAATACCAATGACCAGATAAAATCCCAAAAACAACTCATAGAAATAGGTCACAACTGGGCCAGCAATTGGTTCACATATAGAAAGGTACATCACTACATCACAACTCACCAACAACATCTAAACATGTTAAGACCTCTGACCAACATAGAGAAACTATACATGTCAACCCCGCCGGTTAAACATAGCCTTTCATATATCAACAACATCATTACCCAACTGCCACCTGGTAACCTACCACGCTCTATAGAGATGTGGGAAAGGGAATTGGGAGTCACCATCACACCTCAAACAGCGACAAATATCTTTCTTAATACTAAATCGGCTTCCATGTCCGCGTCTATTAAAGAACTCAATTACAAACTATTACATGGATGGTACTTGACTCCTAGAAGACTTCATAAGCTCTTTCCACATACCAATAATCGCTGCTGGAGATGTGGACATATAGGCAGTGGCATTAGTCATATGTGGTGGTGGTGCTCTCAGATAAATTCGTTATGGCGAATAATAATCACAGAAATAGAACACATCTTTCAAATAAGTATCCCATTAGACCCCCTTATCTGGTTATTAAATAAATCATTTAAGCTGCCTCAACCTCATTTCAAACCTCTGTTAAAAATCATGACGAATAGCTTGAAAGTCCTGATAGCACAAAACTGGAGATCACCAGAAATCCCCTCGCAAGCTATGTGGCGCAATAAGGTCACAGATTTGATTGATCTGGAAGAGTACGGCTCCTTTGTGAATGACAAAAGAGAACAATTTATAGAACTGCAAATAACATGGGCAAATTATACCAAATCTATTGAACCCCCACCTAACCCATTCGACAATGAATAAAGGTCAATTGGCCAGCTATAACGACAGATTCTATCTAAGCACAAGCACAGCATTTGAACAATATCCATAAGTAGACTTTAATACATGAAGAGATAAGCATAGAGATATCTTCATTTTTGTTTTTGTCAGTTTAATATTGTTTTAAGGAAAAGTGAAAACAAGAGTCTAAGATGCATGACAATTACTTGGTATTTTTCTATGTAAGATTGATTCCTTGACTGTTATTATGGCATTCTTCCTTGTTTATATTGTCAATCTTTTTGTATCATTGATTCTTAATAAAACTTCTTTGAAAAAAAAAAAAAAAAAAACCCAAAACCAACAAACCCCCCCACAAAGATTGCAATAGTTTACTGTATTTTAAAACTGCCCCCCCATTAGTTAGAGCATTACCTAAAATTCAGTTATTGAAGTCAGGAAGATAGTCTCAGACTCTCACACAAAACAATATTAAAATAAAGATTGCATGAAATGTGAGATCTATTTATTGCCAGGGAGTATCCTGCTGATCTAATTTAAGACAAGAGGTTGCAAAAAGCAAATAGGAAATATATTCTGGTGTCACAAAAGATTAGTAATAAAAAAAGAGATTCATTTTACATTTTGTTTCAGAAAACATTGTAATATTATAAAATATTGTAATCCTAAAACTGAGGGATTTTTACAGAATATTCCCATGTCTACTTACAGATGAACCTCTTTGTTAATAGATTTCATTTTAATAAAAGCAGACATTGGCCTTATGACCCACATTTTTTACATCCTATGACTGGGAAACAGTTTACAATCAATAACTATTTTTCTTGTAATATGAATTTTGTGGTGTATTTGATCAAATGCCTGTGTTGCATTGCTTATGTTGGGCAAACATCCCGTAGAGTCCACAATTGTATTATTAAGTACAAGTCCAATATTAGTTAAATAAACATGAGTCACTCAGTCTCAAAATTACATTTCCAAATAATTGAACAAGATAGACAACCCAATGGTGTGGGGGCATTTGAAAGAGGTTACTAAAAGAAAAAACAAATGCTTTTTGGATTTTGGACCAAATGGTATAAATTAATTGGACTTTTTTCTTTAAAGGTTTCCTTGATATATAATTCTAGTGATCTGCTTTAAATATGTATAGGTGAATAGATATTAAGAATTCATACTGAGGTAGACACTGGTCCTTTACTGATTTAAATATTAATGCAATTGAAGATGATGTTTTTTGCTGATATAACCACTAGAGGGCTATATGTTTAGTAAAAACAGGGATAGACCACAGTACGTGCATGCGCACAGTCTTAAAGGTACAAATCATAGTAGGCACACAATGTGTGTCAGTCTCAAATGAACAGATCACAGTATGTGCACGCACACACATCTGTACACAGTCTTAAAGGTACAAATCATAGTACACACACAATGTGAGTCAGTCTCAAAGGGACAGATCACAGTATGTGCACGCACACACATCTGTACACAGTCTTAAAGATACAAATCATAGTACACACACAATGTGTGTCAGTCTCAAAGGGACAGATCACAGTATGTGCACGCACACACATCTGTACACAGTCTTAAAGGTACAAATCATAGTACACACACAATGTGTGTCAGTCTCAAAGGGACAGATCACAATATGTGCACGCACACACATCTGTACACAGTCTTGAAGGTACAAATCATAGTAGGCAGAAAATGTGTGTCACGGGTAAGGAGCACAGACGTTAAACGTAAATTTTATAGTGTAAGTTCGGGTTATCATAGCAACAAAATGATTTTCAAGAAATTTGATGTCAGATGGAAGAGTTAACACAACGTTAACTTACACCTACATGAAAGAGCGACTGCACACAATGCACAAAATATTCCAATGGAAACCTGGTACTAAAATGGAGCTATAAACTACATTTAGCTGTCGGCCACTTTGGTAGCTTATAGCTCAATTTTTCAGTAAATAGGCAAAGGAGTGCTACAAAAGTATGTTGTTTCCATAACTGAACGTTACCTTAAAGATACACACCCAGGGAATGAAAATAAAATTAAATATTTATCCATTAAATACTTGTCCTGAAATTGGCTTCAAAGATAAGTACTCTTAGCCCTTCCTTAAACATATCCTCCTTATTCCATATTCTCAGCAGATGTTTGTGTAGGAAGGGCCGAATGTGATTAATGTGTAGCATTAATAGAGTTTGATGGGAAAAGATACCGCTGAATAAAATTAAGTTTGCACAGAGCACAAGGAAGAACACTTTGAATATTAAATACTGCATCCAACACCACACTTTTAGTGTATAATATTTTACTTACCGCCCAACGTTTGTGAGTAGCGTGCAGGAAAATTAGCATGTGCAACAGTGCAGATGGCCTATAGGTGGAGCTAAGGGGAATTCTGCAATTGGGGACATATGACTGTCTCTGAGGGCATCAGGACAGAGGTCAGAATTAGGGACTGTCCCTCTCAAATAGGGACAGTTGGGAAGTCTACAATAACCTCTATTGTCATATGGATGTGTTTTTGTATAAGGGTAATACTTGCTTTGTTTATTTTGACAGAATCACGTTACATTTCATGTTGAAAGATAGAACTGCAAGATCTGTACAATAATTTTGGAATGACCCAGTTCAGCACCATAGTAGAGTTGGGGAAACTCATTTACATTAAAACTACAAATTACATATCGCTGTTTGCATGTGCAGTGTAGCTTTAATTTCAATATGAACTTTGTTTTTTCAATAAATTCTGATTTTTATGAGCCCTATTGTAATGTACGAATCTACTTTACATAATTAAACTCACCATTATAAAACACACTGTTCTCAAGGTAAAAACTGCCTTTAGAGAATTCCACCAGACGCTACATAGCACAAACGCTCAAAGACTTTTAGATTAACAGGTCCATAGTGTTAGGCAGAAAGTAAAGGAGTAAATAGGAATGTCCCCTGAGCTGATCAATATTAAACTTGTTTAAGACAAATGAAAACCGTCATTCCTGAATTAGATAAACTAAACCACAGATCAAATTTAAAGGACCATTAAACTTGACAATTTTACAATGCATTAAATGTTTCATAATTGCAGATGAAACATTATTGCAATATACATTCCTGGTTTATTTTGAATACTTTTGTTGTAAAATACATCTCCCAGGGTGGCTTGGGTTAATACTAAGGCAATTTATTATGCAAGCTTTTGTTTACTTTCCTTACCTAAGTTTCTATGGTGTCACATGATTTTTAAAGGTGGATTATAAATTGGCAAATCATTATTTTTTATAGTAACCAAGTTGTATCAGTGCTAAACCACCTTAAGGGAATACAAGAGTGCAGGCTACTCCAGTCTGCACAAGTGCAAACAGAATTTGTGCTATATCTGAATATTAGTTTGTGATTGGTTAGCAAGGGTTCTTTTGTTTGGGGGTACATAGAAATCAGTGAAAAGAATAAACATAAAATAATATACTAATTTGACAAAATAAAGCTGCAGTTTTCATTGCAAAATTATTCTTATATAAGGTTTATAATTATGTAGTTTACAATTTGTGTTTAATCCTTAAATGTGTATATTTCCTAAAATTGAACACAATAATGCTTATAAGAGGATATACAAATCTTCATTCAGGGAAATTCTTGCTCTTAGCAATTATCATCACAAAACAGTGTTCTTATGTATATCACATTATCGCAGGAATGACTTGCATAACTACAAGTGTTGGGTGACATCTCTCTCCTGCAATATCCCCCTTCGCCAGTTTATTTGATATTAGCACTAATTTGAGTTCTAGCATATACCCACTTCAAAGAGCGGAAGGGCTTAGAACAAGATAGAGTAGATGATGTTTCTCAGAACAATAGACTGATGTTATGACAAGGCTTCACCAACCCACACCATGGTGAATATTTAAAAAAATGGCTTGTTCATTTGCATGAGTTTGTGGACTTTGCATCAACGTATCTTTGAGATAAGCAATAAAGGAGTGGGGAAGTCTTGTCTTGTCTTTATTCAATTTTACTGCAGGTTGCAAGTTCTTCCAAGCTTGGCCAAAAGATTGATTGTTCCTAAATGGAGAAAGCTAATTACAGCAGCAAAGGTATGTCAAAAGTATGGCAGTTTAATTGTATGGAGGTTTCTTAGAGTACAATGGATCCGGTTTCCTCAGGAGGCGAGGTTTCCAATGTTCATTCTGAGTCTCTGTGCAACCTTTAAGGCTCTTTAGGTTTATCCTCTGCTGAAAAGAAAGTTTATTTACCTCTTACAGTAAGACAGGGTCACAGTTTGAACTCTTGCCGCTAGATTTGGAGTTTTGTCGGTAACGACCCGAAAATCTAACGCCGGCTTTTTTCTGGCCGCACCATAAAAATAACTCTGGTATTGAGAGTCCACATAAAGGCTGCGTTAGGCTCCAAAAAAGGAACGTAGAGCATTTTTAACGCAGCTTCAACTCTCAATACCAGAGTTGCTTACGGACGTGGCCAGCCTCAAAAACGTGCTCGTGCACGATTCCCCCATAGGAAACAATGGGGCTGTTTGAGCTGAAAAAAAACCTAACACCTGCAAAAAAGCCGCGTTCAGCTCTTAACGCAGCCCCATTGTTTGCTATGGGGAAACACTTCCTACGTCTGCACCTAACACTCTAACATGTACCCCGAGTCTAAACACCCCTAACCTTACACTTATTAACCCCTAATCTGCCACCCCTGCTATCGCTGACACCTGCATTTTATTTTTAACCCCTAATCTGCCGCTCCGTAAACCGCTGCTACTTACATTATCCCTATGTACCCCTAATCTGCTGCCCTAACATCGCCGACCCCTATATTATATTTATTAACCCCTAATCTGCCCCCCACAACGTCGCCTCCACCTGCCTACACTTATTAACCCCTAATCTGCCGACCGGACCGCACCGCTACTATAATAAAGTTATTAAGCCCTAATCCGCCTCACTAACCCTATAATAAATAGTATTAACCCCTAATCTGCCCTCCCTAACATCGCCGACACCTAACTTCAATTATTAACCCCTAATCTGCCGACCCAATCTCGCCGCTATTCTAATAAATGTATTAACCCCTAAAGCTAAGTCTAACCCTAACACTAACACCCCGCTAAATTAAATATAATTTAAATCTAACGAAATTAATTATCTCTTATTAAATAAATTATTCCTATTTAAAGCTAAATACTTACCTGTAAAATAAATCCTAATATAGCTACAATATAAATTATAATTATATTATAGCTATTTTAGGATTAATATTTATTTTACAGGTAACTTTGTATTTATTTTAACCAGGTACAATAGCTATTAAATAGTTAAGAACTATTTAATAGCTAAAATAGTTAAAATAATTACAAATTTACCTGTAAAAGAAATCCTAACCTAAGTTACAATTAAACCTAACACTATACTATCAATAAATTAATTAAATAAACTACCTATAATTACCTACAATTAACCTAACACTACACTATCAATAAATTAATTAAATACAATTCCTACAAATAAATACAATTAAATAAACTTGCTAAAGTACAAAAAATAAAAAAGAACTAAGTTACAAAAAATAAAAAAATATTTACAAACATAAGAAAAATATTACAACAATTTTAAACTAATTACACCTACTCTAAGCCCCCTAATAAAATAACAAAGCCCCCCAAAATAACAAAATGCCCTACCCTATTCTAAATAACTAAAGTTCAAAGCTCTTTTACCTTACCAGCCCTGAACAGGGCCCTTTGCGGGGCATGCCCCAAGAAGTTCAGCTCTTTTGCCTGTAAAAGAAAAAATACAATACCCAAGCCCCCCAACATTACAACCCACCACCCACATACCCCTAATCTAACCCAAACCCCCCTTAAATAAACCTAACACTAAGCACCTGAAGATCTTCCTACCTTATCTTCACCTCACCGGGTTCAACGATCTGTCCAGAAGAGCTCCTCCGATGTCCTGATCCAAGCCCAAGCGGGGGGCTGAAGAAGTCCATGATCCGGATGAAGTCTTCATCCAAGCGGGAGCTGAAGAGGTCCATGATCCGGATGAAGTCTTCTATCAACGGCATCTTCAATCTTCTTTCTTCCGGATCCATCTTGCAGACCTCCGACGCGGAACATCCTGCTGGCCCGACGGACTAACAACGAATGACGGTTCCTTTAAGGGACGTCATCCAAGATGGCGTCCCTCGAATTCCGATTGGCTGATAGGATTCTATCAGCCAATCAGAATTAAGGTAGGAATATTCTGATTGGCTGATGGAATCAGCCAATCAGATTCAAGTTCAATCCGATTGGCTGATTCAATCAGCCAATCAGATTGAGCTCGCAATCTATTGGCTGTTCCGATCAGCCAATAGAATGCGAGCTCAATCTGATTGGCTGATTGGATCAGCCAATCGGATTGAACTTGATTCTGATTGGCTGATTCCATCAGCCAATCAGAATATTCCTACCTTAATTCCGATTGGCTGATAGAATCCTATCAGCCAATCGGAATTCGAGGGACGCCATCTTGGATGACGTCCCCTAAAGGAACCGTCATTCGTCTTTAGTCCGTCGGGCCAGCAGGATGTTCCGCGTCGGAGGTCTGCAAGATGGATCCGGAAGAAAGAAGATTGAAGATGCCGTTGATAGAAGACTTCATCCGGATCATGGACCTCTTCAGCTCCCGCTTGGATGAAGACTTCATCCGGATCATGGACCTCTTCAGCCCCCCGCTTGGGCTTGGATCAGGACATCGGAGGAGCTCTTCTGGACAGATCGTTGAACCCGGTGAGGTGAAGATAAGGTAGGAAGATCTTCAGGGGCTTAGTGTTAGGTTTATTTAAGGGGAGTTTGGGTTAGATTAGGGGTATGTGGGTGGTGGGTTGTAATGTTGGGGGGCTTGGGTATTGTATTTTTTCTTTTACAGGCAAAAGAGCTGAACTTCTTGGGGCATGCCCCGCAAAGGGCCCTGTTCAGGGCTGGTAAGGTAAAAGAGCTTTGAACTTTAGTTATTTAGAATAGGGTAGGGCATTTTGTTATTTTGGGGGGCTTTGTTATTTTATTAGGGGGCTTAGAGTAGGTGTAATTAGTTTAAAATTGTTGTAATATTTTTCTTATGTTTGTAAATATTTTTTTATTTTTTGTAACTTAGTTCTTTTTTATTTTTTGTACTTTAGCAAGTTTATTTAATTGTATTTATTTGTAGGAATTGTATTTAATTAATTTATTGATAGTGTAGTGTTAGGTTAATTGTAGGTAATTGTAGGTAGTTTATTTAATTAATTTATTGATAGTATAGTGTTAGGTTTAATTGTAACTTAGGTTAGGATTTCTTTTACAGGTAAATTTGTAATTATTTTAACTATTTTAGCTATTAAATAGTTCTTAACTATTTAATAGCTATTGTACCTGGTTAAAATAAATACAAAGTTACCTGTAAAATAAATATTAATCCTAAAATAGCTATAATATAATTATAATTTATATTGTAGCTATATTAGGATTTATTTTACAGGTAAGTATTTAGCTTAAATAGGAATAATTTATTTAATAAGAGATAATTAATTTCGTTAGATTAAAATTATATTTAATTTAGGGGGGTGTTAGTGTTAGGGTTAGACTTAGCTTTAGGGGTTAATACATTTATTAGAATAGCGGTGAGCTCCGGTCGGCAGATTAGGGGTTAATAATTGAAGTTAGGTGTCGGCGATGTTAGGGAGGGCAGATTAGGGGTTAATACTATTTATTATAGGGTTAGTGAGGCGGATTAGGGGTTAATAACTTTATTATAGTAGCGCTCAGGTCCGCTCGGCAGATTAGGGGTTAATAAGTGTAGGCAGGTGGAGGCGACGTTGAGGGGGGCAGATTAGGGGTTAATAAATATAATACAGGGGTCGGCGGTGTTAGGGGCAGCAGATTAGGGGTACATAAGGATAACGTAGGTGGCGGTCGGCAGATTAGGGGTTAAAAAAATTTATTCGAGTGTCGGCGATATGGGGGGACCTCGGTTTAGGGGTACATAGGTAGTTTATGGGTGTTAGTGTACTTTAGAGTACAGTAGTTAAGAGCTTTATAAACCGGCGTTAGCCCAGAAAGCTCTTAACTACTGACTTTTTTCCTGCAGCTGGAGTTTTGTCGTTTGATGTCTAACGCTCACTTCAGAAACGACTCTAAATACCGGAGTTAGAAAGATCCCATTGAAAAGATAGGATACGCAATTTACGTAAGGGGATCTGCGGTATGGAAAAGTCACGGCTGAAAAGTGAGCGTTAGACCCTATTTTGAGTGACTCCAAATACCGGCGGTAGCCTAAAACCAGTGTTAGGAGCCTCTAACGCTGGTTTTCACGGCTAACGCCAAACTCCAAATCTAGGTCTTGGTTTCCTGGTGATAAGGGTGATGTTTTGAATTCCCTCCAAGGTAAAGAACAGTTGTTGTCTAGCTTTGATAATTCTCATTCTAGGGATAATAATCTGGGAAATTACTTCTTTCAGTCCTCAGTTTTGTCTCCTAGAACAGGGCTTCTTAAACTTTTTCCACTCGAGACCCCTTTTCACACGAAATTTTTTTGCGTGACCCTGGGTATATAAAATAAGTATAGAAATTAAACATTTACTGATAATAAATCATACTTATACCCCCCCCCTTCAATGCTCACTCTCGGACCCTTCCATACTCCCCCTTCCATGCTCATTCCCATGCCCCTTCCTTACTACCCCTTTATATTCATACCCCCTTCATACTCCCCTTTCAAACTCATACTACCCCCTTCAATGTTATACTTCCCCCTTCCATGCTCATACTCCCACATTCCATGCTTACTGCTCTTTCCATTCTCACTCCCCTGGACCTTCCATACTCCCCCCTTCATATTCATACCCCTCTTCCATTCTCATACCCTCAATCCCATGCTTATACCCCCATCCATCTTTTAGTGCTCAGACTAACCCCCCCATCCTTTCAACTCCTTTTCTCCCCCCCTCTTGTATACCCATACCTGCTGGGCAAGAACCTTCTCTGCAGGGCTCCCTCTTCTTTACTGAGCAGCACAGTGCGCTGGGAGGAAGTGACATATGATCACTTTCTCCCAGCGCTGCCGCAGAGGATGGAAGAAGTGCTGGGAAGAAGCAGGCAGCTGGCCAGCAGTTGAAGTGTGTGCCTTGTGCGATAGCACAGGTCGCACACCCGGCCTTAAGATCGCGGGCATTTTAGCAGCGCATGCAGGATCACGGTTATTTTGTACAATCATGTATGTGCGATAAAATATGGAATCAGGAGGTCCCTTCTTACACTGGCCTCCCTGAATTTTCACGACCCCCACATTAGGATTACACAACCCCATATGGGGTCGCGACCCACAGTTTAAGAAGCACTGTCCTAGAGGAGTGGTTTCTTCTTCAGCTTGATGGTATGGAAATTGATTTTTTAGCTCAAGACATAGGGGTTTCTCTGATTTTGTGATATAACCTTCATTTAATCTCGGAAGACTGTGACTAGGAAAATGAACCATAAAGTCTGGAAAGCCTTTATTTCTTGGAGTATAGACCCTGGTTATTCTTGGCATTCTTTTAGAAATCCTCGGATTCTACAGTTTTTACAGGATAGCTTGGATAAATGATTATCTGCAAGTTCCCTGAGAGGTCAGATTTCTTAAGAGTTTTGCAAGCTCCTTCTTTTGAACCAATGCATACAATTGACATTAAGATACTTTCTTGGAAAGTGTTGTTTCTTTTAGCTATCTCATCTGCTAGAAGAGTCTCTGAATTATATACTCTTTCTTGTGAACCTCCCTATCTTAAGAACGACTTGATTTCTTGCTAAAGGTTGTTTCTTCTGATAACTTCAGCAGAGAAATTGTTGTTCCTTCTTTGTGTCTTAATCACAAGTCTGCTACAGAGAGATCTTTGCATAATGTGGATGTTGTTAGGACATTAAAGTATTAATTTAAAGCTACCAAGGCCTTTAGACAAACTTCAAGTTTGTTCATTCATTTTCTGGCTCTAGGAAAGGACAGAAGGCTTCTGCCGTTTCTTTAGCTTCTTGGTTGAAACTTTTGATTTTATTTGGAGGCAGGTCAGCCTACACTGCAATGGATTACTGCTCATTCTACCAGGTCTTTATGGGCTTTTAAGAATGAGGCCTCAGTTAATCAAATTTGTAAAGCAACTACTTGGTCTTCTTTGCATACTTTAAATAAATTCTTCCATATAGATGTTTTTGCTTTCTCTGAGGCAGCTTTTTGTAGAAAGGTGCTTGAGGCAGTTATTTCAGTTTGATTCTTGTCTGTCTCATGTTTTTAAGTGAATTTAACAATTTTTTTTATTGGGGTTGTGGATTTAATTTCGCAGTAAAAATTTTTAATTCCCTCCCTTTATGTTATTGTTGGACTCCACAGCTTGGGTATTAGCTCCAATGAGTAATGGATTGTGGACTCTCACCACCTGTATGAAAGAAAACATAATTTATGCTTACCTGATAAATTAATTTCTTTCATGGTGGTGAGACTCCAGTAGACCCCACCCTTTCTTTTTTAAGGGTTTTGTTTTCTGTTTTAAGAACATCTTTTAAACGGCTCCTTTTTTTTTTGGCTCTTGCTCATTTTCGTACCTCACTTCTGCTTGGCCATGATTTAGACTAAGGTATGTGGGGGGGGGGTTATATAGAGCTTGTGGGGTTTCGGAATCTTTGCCTCCTTCAAGAGGTAGGTAAAGTAATTCCCATGAATAATGGTTCGTGGACTCTCACCACCATGAAAGAAATGAATTTATCAGGTGAGCATTAATTATGTTTTTTACCCCCATTTCTGATAAAGCCGTTCCACTGAATGAAATTAATGAATAAAAAAAAACCAAAAAAACCCTGTTGACTGAGGAAATCCAATTGATTAAAAAGGGGGAGTGAACCAGGAGCGCTACAGCTAAAGGTGCTAAAAAATAAGACAATATGTTTGATACTTGGAAATATGACAAGGACAATAACGTATCTAAAATGAGCCACAATTTAATTGACAAAAATATTAACAAGTAAAAACGGACGTCTCAGTAAGTAAAAACTTCTTAAGTTGCCGCCATATAAATATTGCAATAGCAGAAAGAGTTTGTGGTGCAAATAGAAATAGTCCAGTGTACACTTACAATTGCTCTATTCCGTGTTGGTTTGCTAGCAAACAAGGGCTTACCCCAGACCTTCCACTCGATGTTCTCTGTGGGTAAGTTACAGCCGTTAGCGCGATGACGTCCCTTATGTGGGCGCTGTCCCAGACGGGCTCTCTGATTGGACCAAATTCGGAACCAGCCGACAGCGGTAATAGTGACTCTTTTAGCTGTGGTATAGCAATCCTCCAGTGACAGATACCTGCTCTTAGTGCTAGATAGCACGCAAGGTACAAAATAAAAGCTGTGAGCGGACTTGATTATCAAGATTCATCTTGAGAAAGCCCTGTAAAGGGAGAAACGCGTTGATGTACTGCAACAACCACTAAGATTTTACTACTAAGTGTTCACTGAGGATTGTGCAAATTCGCTAATATAATTAGCTATTGGAAAGACTTGCAACTAACTCTCTGAACTCCTTATCAGATAATCAAGTCCGCTCACAGCTTTTATTTTGTACCTTGCGTGCTATCTAGCACTAAGAGCAGGTATCTGTCACTGGAGGATTGCTATACCACAGCTAAAAGAGTCACTATTACCGCTGTCGGCTGGTTCCGAATTTGGTCCAATCAGAGAGCCCGTCTGGGACAGCGCCCACATAAGGGACGTCATCGCGCTAACGGCTGTAACTTACCCACAGAGAACATCGAGTGGAAGGTCTGGGGTAAGCCCTTGTTTGCTAGCAAACCAACACGGAATAGAGCAATTGTAAGTGTACACTGGACTATTTCTATTTGCACCACGAACTCTTTCTGCTATTGCAATATTTATATGGCGGCAACTTAAGAAGTTTTTACTTACGGAGACGTCCGTTTTTACTTGTTAATATTTTTGTCAATTAAATTGTGTCTCATTTTAGATACGTTATTGTCCTTGTCATATTTCCAAGTATCAAACATATTGTCTTATTTTTTAGCACCTTTAGCTGTAGCGCTCCTGGTTCACTCCCCCTTTTTAGTCATTTCACTTACCTATTTTGGGAAAACATAGGTATTCTCAGGAGTTTGGTGTTGTTCACCCTGCGTTCACTGGTTTTAATATCTTTTGTTTTGAAATCCAATTGATGACAACTCGGATTTGAATGGCTGAAAGAGTACAACTGTTTTGCTATGTCCAAGTTGGAATACAAGAAGCCTCCTTCATGGCTAAGGAATATTGATTTGTAACCTCATCTTCTGAGGAGACCAAACTCTTTGCACCTCCTAAACAGCTCCCCATCTGGATAAACTGTTGTCTCTGGTAATTACTGTCCAAGATGGCAGCTGAAAACCAGCTCCTTGGAATACAGTTTGGTGAGATAACCACCAAGATAGAGATTGTCTATTTTTTTTTTCTTTATCTTTTTATTAGTTTCCAAAAAGAAACATAAAAAGAAACACTCTTTACACAAATTGAACATCTATGTGTGAGATGTCAGCAAAGTGAAATAAAAAAAAACATTAAAGAAAACAGACAAATAATTTTAGCCAATGCACCTTTGACAATGATTACACATAAAATTCAAACAATTTTTCATTTTGTATCAATCAATTCTAATTCATATTTTATACTCAGAGGGAAAAAGAAAAACCTTTCCAAAATATAGAAAAAGAAGAAATCAGGAAAATAGCTTTAACCAATACATCTTTGTCAATATTCACACATAAAATGCAACTATTATTTCATTCTTTGCTACCAAACAATTCTGTTACATGTTCTAAACCCACTATATTAGTAATGTTCCTTATAAGACACCTTTCCACTTTGACCATTAGATGGTATTTCCATTTATAAGGTGTCCTTAATGTACCCTCCCCCCCCCGAAAAAGATATATTAACTCTTCCTCTGCATCTCTCTCCTGTATCATTCTTACATATAGATTCAGTGCTGTAGTCCCCCCCCCCATCTCCCTGCATACCCCAATATATCTATTATTCTGACCAATGGGCTAGAAATGTTCCTGTTAAAACTGCCATACAAAATAAATCTGACCTTTTAAATGAAGCAGCTATTTGTTTCTGTGTATTCTCAGGATAGTCCAGTATCACCTTGAACCATTTAAAAAAGACATTTTCAACTGCTACCTCCTGTACTATATTCGGGTCATGTTGTTCCAAATTAATCTGTAATAGAACTCTCCTCTTGAATTCTTTCACCCTTGGACTGCATTTGGACTTCCATGATCTTAGAATTATGTTTCTCCCAATCAGATTATTGTTTTCCTTTGCATAGGTTTTTCCATGCAGAAAAATTATATCACTTAGAATTAAAGTTGTTTATCTAAAAATCTATTTAACCAATAGTTCACTTTAGACCAGATCTTTTGGACTTTAGGACAGTTCCAAAAACAATGTAATAAGGGCTAGATTTATTAAAGCTGAGGCGGACAGGGGCGCGTGTACGCGCCCCTGTACGCCTCAGCTCCCTGTGGCGGGGGCGAAATTACCCGCAGGTATTCGCCATTGCACATGAGTGCAATTTTGCGCTCACGTGCAATCCTGCCCCCTGCCCGCGCACAGCCAATCACGCGCAGGCAGGAGCTGTCAATCTCCTCAGTCTGACTAGACCGAGGAGATAGAATTTCGCCACCTTAGAGGTGGCGAAGAGGTTAGGGAAGCAGCGGTCTAGTGACCGCTGCTTGATAAATGACGACGAGCAAGTTATTGTGAGAACTTGCAGCCGTAGGGCTTTAATAAATCTAGCCCTAAGTCTGCCAATGGAAAAGAGTCACCTAGGGCAGCAACTAAAATTACCATGGGACCATTTAGCCATCCTAGCTGGGGATAAATATGCCGTATTAATTGCTGTAATGTGTGATTCTCTCCAACCTTGTTCATTTGTGCATTTCTGTAAAAGTTTTAAACTCTGGGTAATGTCGTCGACCACTATCTCCTTCTTCGGACCATTTAGAGTATATTAAAGGGACATTCCAGCCAAATTTGGAATCCACATGGATGCATTTCAGTTTTGAATAGAAGTATTTTTGTAATATACATGTGTTAGCAAAAAGGCTTCTAATAAAAGCTATAGCTTTTTAAAATGTGTATTTAAGTATGCACCATGCACCAGCATTTTAAACACAGCACTTGCTCAGAGAGCCCAAGGTGCTTGTACCATCTGGTAATGACTCAAGTTCTTAATTACTGACATGATACAAGCCCCATTGGCAATTTGAGCAGCTGCAATATTTAAAATTCTGGTGCATTGAGAATATCTAGCTAAGCTTCACATGCACGTGCAGAGACAAATATTAAAACTAAAACAGTGATAACTTTTACTAGAAGCATTTTTGCTAATACATATATATTACAAATATGTTTCTATTCAAATATGTAATTCATCTATGTGCATTTAAATTTTGATTGGAATGTCCCTTTAATTCTAGGTTTTCTTTGCCTTTCTTTTGGATTAAAAAGTTGTACCAAATAGAGATTGGTGTTAACCCTACTTTTAACAGCGTAATTCCTTGGTCAATTACTGTTAAGGACCAATCTTTCCCATATTTTCCTATTAATAAGAAAAAATAATTCCTAATCTGTAAATATGCATAAAATTCTCTATGTGATAGTTCAAACTCTTGTCTTATATCTGAAAAGGATATGATGTCTGACAAAGCCCGTTCCGCTGAATGAAATGAATTAATAAAAAACCTGTTGACTGAGGAAATCTGTTTCCAAATTGTTGACAACTCGGATGTGAATTGCTGAAAGAGTACAATTGTTTGCTCTGCCCAAGTTGGAATACAAGAAAATAATAAGGTATACCAAAGCGCCAACTATACGAAGGCTGGGTCTGGACCTAATGCAATATTGTCAAACGATTACAATAAACAATTTATTGAGTACACAAATAAGTTAAAAACATGGATCCATGTATAAACAATCACATTTATACAACAATAATAGCTAAATGAATAGTTAAAACAAATAGTTATGTAACGGATATAGCATTTAAAATTGTGCAAACATTGCTCTTAAAAATATTCATAAAAAAATTCCAAATTTAGTATAAGGCTCACAACAGAAATTCAACTTTGTGTTTACCATATACACATACACAAATTTGTACAGCAATAATAGCTAAATGAATAGTTAAAACAAATAGTTAAATAGCAGATATGGCATTTAAAATTGTGCAAACAATGCTTTTAAAAAATATTCCTAAAAAATTCCAAATTAAGTATAAGGCTCACAACAGAAATTCAACTTTGTGTTTACCACATACACATAATAGGTGAAATATATTAGTCAGTTATATAATATTATCTAACCAATAATGTTCTCGATTCTATGCAATACTAAATATTGCCAATAGTGACTAATGTGTAAGGCTCTGAGTAAGACCTTTAACTGTGTGTTTACCACATACGCATTGTCAAGTAAAAAATATTGTGACAGCAATAAGCCGATGTAAAGAATGTGTATCAAAAAAGTTGTGTGCAAAAATTAGTGTACAAAAGATATTAATGGTCAAAAAATAGGTTGATCTTCAAAAAACGTGAATTAAGAACAAAGATTGTGAAAAATGAAAAACCAAAAATTTACAAAAACATTGTGGTGTGTTCCAATAGTAACTTATATAAATGTAAATAATAGTCCAAAAAATAGTCCAACAGTGAAAACTTAATAGAAAAAATAATCCAACAATAAATTATAATAAGTAGTGTGTCTCTTTAAGAAAAAACAATAATCCTTAAAGTGTTGTGAATCCTAACAGCAATAGTTATGGTGATTTTCCAAGTGTCTTGATAAACGTCTCTTTGTGACCGAAACGCGTCGACTGGTAAGCACAATTTCATTTTCTATTGATCTAAAAACAATCTACACCATCATATCTTTCTTTTACAGAAGGATCATCCAGGGATTATAACAAAATATTTGCCAAGAAGATAGAATTTTGGGTTGGAAAACGGCTAGCAAGTACTGACACTGCTATTCAGTATAAAACACTTGGAAAATCACCATAACTATTGCTGTTAGGATTCACAAAACTTTAAGGATTATTGTTTTTTCTTAAAGAGACACACTACTTATTATAATTTATTGTTGGATTATTTTTTCTATTAAGTTTTCACTGTTGGACTATTTTTTTGGACTATTATTTACATTTATATAAGTTACTATTGGAACACACCACAATGTTTTTGTAAATTTTTGGTTTTTCATTTTTCACAATCTTTGTTCTTAATTCACGTTTTTTGAAGATCAACCTATTTTTTGATCATTAATATCTTTTGTACACTAATTTTTGCACACAACTTTTTTGATACACATTCTTTACATTGGCTTATTGCTGTCACAATATTTTTTACTTGACAATGCGTATGTGGTAAACACACAGTTAAAGGTCTTACTCAGAGCCTTACACATTAGTCACTATTGGCAATATTTAGTATTGCATAGAATCGAGAACATTATTGGTTAGATAATATTATATAACTGACTAATATATTTCACCTATTATGTGTATGTAGTAAACACAAGGTTGAATTTCTGTTGTGAGCCTTATACTTAATTTGGAATTTTTTAGGAATATTTTTTAAAAGCATTGTTTGCACAATTTTAAATGCCATATCTGCTATTTAACTATTTGTTTTAACTATTCATTTAGCTATTATTGCTGTACAAATTTGTGTATGTGTATATGGTAAACACAAAGTTGAATTTCTGTTGTGAGCCTTATACTAAATTTGGAATTTTTTTATGAATATTTTTAAGAGCAATGTTTGCACAATTTTAAATGCTATATCCGTTACATAACTATTTGTCTTAACTATTCATTTAGCTATTATTGTTGTATAAATTTGATTGTTTATACATGGATCCATGTTTTTAACTTATTTGTGTACTCAATAAATTGTTTATTGTAATCGTTTGACAATATTGCATTAGGTCCAGACCCAGCCTTCGTATAGTTGGCGCTTTGGTATACCTTATTAGTTTCATCTTTCCATTTTGACAACTAGGTGTCAAATTATCAAAGCCAGAGGTCTTATTTAGTAGGCACTAGGTGGACTCCACTATCTGGAATACAAGAAACCTCCTTCATGGCTAAGGAACATTGAGCCCCCCTTGAAAATTTATGTACACCACCACAGTCCCATTGTCTGACTGAAATCTGAGAAATGACTCTTGCTTGGGAAATCTTTTATTAGCCTTGAAAATTAATTAGAGTTCCAGCACATTTATTTGTAACCTCGTCTTCTGAGGAGACTCTTTGCACCTCCTAAACAGCTCCCCATCCGGATATACTGGTGTCTCTGGTAATGACTGTCCAAGACGGTAGATGAAAACCAGCTCCTTGGAATACAGTTTGGTGAGTTATCCACCAAGATAGAGATTGTCTGGTTTTGTAATAAAGACAGATCTGCGAAGAAAAATTGTGCGTAGTCTCCATTCCATTGGAAATGCTGAGTTGAAGAGGATGTAAGTGGAATTTTGCTAACAGAATAGCATCTGCCATCATTGGCCCACTACTTCCATGCACTGTGCTATTAAAGGACGAGAAAAGGTCTGCAGATTTGCACAAGCCATCTGCAACTTCATTCTGTGAGGGTCTGTGAGAGAAAGACACACTCCTAAAAATGTAATCCTGGTTTGAAGAATAAAGGAATACTTTGGCAAATTGATCTTCCATCCTTGACTTTGAAGAAATTTGAGCAGTGTGTTTGTATGGATTATTGCCAAATTTAAGAAAGGAGCCTTAAGCAAAATGTCTTCCAGGAGCCATATCTAATCCAAAAGGAAGAGCCACACATTGGAAGGGATTGCTCAGAAAAATAAACCTGAGAAATTAATAATGATCTGTGTGTATGGGAATATCAAGATTGTGGTCATAAGCTGTCCCTGTTGAACTAGGAACAAAATGGTTTGGATCATCTCCATTTTGAAAGTGGGAACTCTTTAGAATTTGTTTAATGCCCAATGCATGTATGAGGGCCCCACGATCCATATCCTTCTAGTGCCTTGGGATACTCCTGAAAAAATAAATAACGTTAGTAAATGGGAACCAGGAAGAAAAAAACACATTTAAACAATTGGGCAAACATAACCCCTGTATTTATTAGAGCGCCACCTGCCCAAGCGCTTGATTGAGTCTGCAGAAGAACCCGATATAGCTGCATTGGTCGCTGCACCTATGCAAAAGGAGTGAGGGACAATTCTGGACGTATCTAGACCAGCCTGGGAAGCTACTTGGGCCAAGACTCTACAGAACTGATAAAGGGATAACGAAGTGCCATTCTTGTGTATGAGGAAAGAGTCTGAAACATCAGGGTGAATTTCTAAGAACTAGGAGAACAGGGCATAACTGCCTTGCATCTTAGGACCTTTACCTTGTTGGTCTGTTTTAGACCGGGGGAGGACTCTGAAGAGTCATTAATATGCTGGAGCTGCAAACCCTTGCTGGTATGCTGCTTGGACGGGGAAACCTGCTCACCTATACGGAGAGCAGCAGAATATGCCAGTATGAAAGCTGTGCAAAATAAAAGGAGTTCATAGGGAGAAGAGCATACAGCTTCCAAAGCCATAACCAACTTCTCCAAGCAGTCATGGGTAATAGGCTCCCGAATATCTTTCTGCTGCAGTTGAGAACAACCCCAGCCCTTTACTACTTGATGAGAAAAGAAAGAATTAGTGGGATCGGGTAGGGAAAGCGTGCAGGAGAAAAAGGCCAAAGCCGACATGCGAGAATGAATGGCACCTTGATGTGCGCCTTCATTCCACAAACTCACCAGCCAATTGTATAAGGTGACTTGCGATGCCTCAGCCCCTTCCACCTTCTGGTCACGACAAAATATGTCCCATTCCTTCCACAACCTCATGGAAGAGTTCCAAGTGGATGGGGCAAGTGAAGCATGTACCAAAGGAAGCAGGGATATCCAGGAAGTTTAGAAGCTGCCAAAGGAAACTGGGACAGGATAAGCCTACTCTTGCAGCATGAGGAACAAGGCACCTAAAGGTCACCCAATCAAACCTTGACAAGGCATCAGCAATTACATTATTCACACCGGGGACTTGCTGAGCTTGAAACTGAATGTTAAGTTCTAGACAGCGTAACACCAAGTGACGTAACAAGCAGACCACTACGGCCGACAAGCCATTGATAGCATGCACGACACTTAGGTTATCTGTCCAGAAGACAAGGGCCTGCACTGCACGCCCCTTGAAAGTATGCACCATAACCCTGGGACCCTGCAGCATTTGTAAAAGGGGTAAAAGCTGGCTAGGGATAGGATCAGAGTGCAAAAAGTGAATGCCATTAAATTGCTTTAAGAAAGACTCCCAAACTTTAAGGTCAGCTATCATGCCCCCTGAGATGCAGATTTTGTTCAGATTTTCCACAAAGTTTGCTCTCTAACCTGCGGTTAAAGACCCTCCCCATTGGAATGACTCTGCAGGCAAAGTTAAGAAGGCCAAGTAGGTACTGTAATTGTTTTAAGGTAATATATTTGGAGGAAGCAGCCATTTGAACCGCCACCAGCATACCGTGCACCTTATCTAAGGGGAGCCTGCAAATATTATTTTTTTCAGTATCGATGTCTATTCCCAAAAATGTTAAGCAGGTGCAGGGACCTTGTAATTTGTCTTCTGCAAAGGGAACACCAAACTGAGACATGAGTTCACGCATTGCATTCATCACATCTAGACAGTCATCTGAACCCTTCTGACCCACTCACAAGAAATCGTCTAGGTAGTGAGCTATGGGATTTCTGCCAACCTTACGGACCACTGCCCAATGTAGAAAGGTGCTGAATGTCTCAAACTATGCACAAGAGATGACACAACCCATAGAAAGGCAGCGACCCACATAGAAACCACCATCAAATTTATATCCCATGAGTGGAAAGGCAGACGGATGTAGGGGCAATAAGCAAACTCAATATCTAATTTCGCCAACAAAGCACCTCTCCCAGCTCCATTAAATAGCTCCAGTGCACTGTAGAAAGATTGATAGCGCACTGAGCTAAGCTCAGAATCAATGGCATTGTTCACTGAACTCCCTTTAGGGTAGGAGAGATGCTGTATTAGGCAAAATTTCCCTGGCTCCTTCATAGGGACTACACCTAAAGGTGATACAGCCATATCTGCAAATGGAGGATAGGGAAAGGGGCTAATCATGCGCCCCAGGGTCAATTATTTGCAGTCAAATGTAAGGACTGGATTACCAGCCATTTTACACCTAAATTCAGAGTCGGAATCCCTCCAAGCTCCATCACTGAACTTCCTTTGGATCCAGTGAATAGAATCAGTGTACTTCAATACTGATAACAAGAAATAAGCCATTCTTTGAATGTCTCAGGACATTTAAACCTTATGGGACCTGTACCATCAGAGCTTTTTTATTTTTGTTTGTAAGCTTCAGGGGATAATTCAAAGACATTTACGAATTTCCCCTTCTGGATTCTTTTAATAGTTTTAGGCCTCAAATGAGCATAAAATGGGATGTATGAGGGAATTGTATCCCCATGCAAAGCTACTTTGCGCTCAGGGATTGAACTAATAGGAGGGCACTGTGCTAGATTATTAGCAGGGGTTAACTGTGTAACTATTGGTGGTACTTAGGATAGAACTGGGACTGACTGCTTATATGCTCCAGACTAAAACTCATGCCACATTTTCTTAACCATGCTAAACATGCGTTTCTGACCCTTAGCCTTTAACCCTAAAGAAGTGTCACTATCTGAGTCAGAGTCAGATAGTGAGGAACCAGTCGAGTCTGTTCTGTCATGTGTAAAGGCATGCGACTCCCCAGTAGCAGTAGATGAGGGTTCCTGCCCTCCTAACTCTGAAGCTGTCCGAACTGGAGAAGCACCTGGAACCTGGGAAGTATGAGCCGCAGGAGAAGACATCTGGGCAGAAGTGCTAGGTGCAGCAGTCATCTCAGGTGCTGTAGCCATGACTGGGAAGGATTCCTCTGGCTGAATAACGCCCTGTAATAGAGAAAACCATTTGCGAGCATTGCGAACACAGGCAATGGGAGGATCTGCATTTTCTACTATAGAATGACCGGAGTCAATAGCTACAAGCCCTGTGCGAGAGTCATTTGCTGAATTAGATGTATTGTTTGCTATTAATTGACTTGAGCTCCCTAATGCGTGGTTGTGCTTATTAATCTGCTGTGTAGCCATACTGTTTGCCTCAATTAAGGGGTTAATAATGGACTGCATGTCTGAGGGGGCCTGTAATGGAGAAGGGACAGTGGCCACTGCACGCTGGACCCGGGGGTTCAGGGACAGTATGTACCAATTCTATATCACTAACAGGTGGGGGATGTATATTAGCCACTGTTATTTTAGGAGCACTATGCGATGCCTGCACTGACTGTATAGGTGTGTGCTGTGTGGGGGGAATTGCATCCTCAATCTCCTCAATATTTTCAAGTTGACTTATCTGCTTATCATGCTTTTTCCTTGATGGTGATGTGAACTGCAGCTCCTGGAAACGTACTGGAGGCAGGACTGATCTTCTGGAAAGCTGCATAATGGCTGGAAAGGATAAGGCCTAGGAACACTTGAAAATGGAACGAAAAAACATCTCTGCTTCAGGATCCAAGGACAAAGAGGGACAGCAAGCAGAAAACAACTCTTTTTAAAGGGACACTGAACCCAATTTTTTTCTTTCCTAATAGAGCAGGCAATTTTAAGCAACTTTCTAATTTACTCCTATTATCAAATTTTCTTCATTCTCTTGGGATCTTTATTTGAAAAGCAAGAATGCAAGTTTAGATGCTGGCCCATTTTTGAGTTGTTCTTGCTGATTGGTGGATAAATTCACCCACCAATAAACAAGTGCTGTCTAGTGTTCTGAACTAAAAATTGTCTGGCTCCTTAGCTTAGATGCCTTCTTTTTCAAATAAAGATAACAAGAGAATGAAGAAAATGTGATAATAGGAGTAAATTAGAAAGTTGCTTAAAATTGCATGCTCTATCTGAATCACAAAAGAAAAAAAAAATTGTGTTCAGTGTCCCTTTAACCCCTTAATGACCACAGCACTTTTCCATTTTCTGTCCGTTTGGGACCAAGGCTATTTTTACATTTCTGCAGTGTTTGTGTTTAGCTGTAATTTTCCTCTTACTCATTTACTGTACCCACACATATTATATACCGTTTTTCTCGCCATTAAATGGACTTTCTAAAAATACCATTATTTTCAACATATCTTATAATTTACTATAAAATAATTATAAAATATGAGGAAAAAATAAAAAAAAAAACACTTTTTCTAACTTTGACCCCCAAAATCTGTTACACATCTACAACCACCAAAAAACACCCATGTTAAATAGTTTCTAAAATTTGTCCTGAGTTTAGAAATACCCAATGTTTACATCTTCTTTGCTTTTTTTATAAGTTATAAGGCAATAAATACAAGTAGCACTTTGCTATTTCCAAACCATTATTTTTCAAAATTAGCGCTAGTTACATTGGGACACTGATATCTTTCAGGAATCTCTGAATATCCATTGACATGTATATATTTTTTTTTAGTAGACATCCCAAAGTATTGATCTAGGCCCATTTTGGTATATTTCATGCCACCATTTCACCGCCAAATGCGATTAAATAAAAAAAAATGTTCACTTTTTCACTAATTTTTTCACAAACTTTTGGTTTCTCACTGAAATTATTTACAAACAGCTTGTGCAATTATGGCTTAAATTATTTTAAATTAATCTCTGGGATCCCCTTTGTTCAGAAATAGCAGACATATATGGCTTTGGCGTTGCTTTATGGTAATTAGAAGGCTGCTAAATGCCACTGCGCACTGCACGTGTATTATGCCCAGCAGTGAAGGGGTTAATTAGGGAGCATGTAGGGAGCTTTTAGGGGCAATGTTAGCTTTAGTATAGTGTAGTAGACAACCCCAAGTATTGATCAAGGCCCATTTTGGTATATTTCATGCCACCATTTCACCGCCAAATGCGATCAAATTAAAAAAAACGTTACATTTTTCACAATTTTAGATTTCTCACTGAAATCATTTACAAACAGCTTGTTCAATTATGGCACAAATGGTTGTAAATGCTTCTCTGGGATCCCCTTTATTCAGAAATAGCAGACATATATGGCTTTGGCGTTGCTTTGTGGTAATCAGAAGGCCGCCAAATGCCGCTGCGCATCACACGTGTATTATGGCTAGCAGTGATGGGGTTAATTATGTAGCTTGTAGGGAGCTTGCAGGGTTAATTTTAGCTTTAGTTAAGAGCTCAGCCTCCCACCTAAAACATCAGACCCCCTGATCCCTCCCAAACAGCTCTCTTCCCTCCCCCACCCCACAATTGTCCCCGCCATCTTAAGTACTGGCAGAAACTCTGCCAGTACTAAAATAAAAGCTATGTTTGGGCTTTTTTTGTGTGGCATATTTACATATGCTGCTGTGTAGGATCCCCCCTTAGCCCCCAACCTCACTGATCCCCCACCAAACAGCTTTCTAACCCACCCCCTCTGCCTTAATGGGCGCCATCTTGGGTACTGGCAGCTGTCTGCTAGTACCCAGTTTAGTAACAAAAGTATGTTTATTGTTTTTTTCATAGCCCTTTTCTGTAGTGTAGCTCCCCCCCCCAGACCAACCCCCCACCCCTTCCAGAACCCTTAGATCATCATTTATTTTGTTAATTTTTTTTTTTTTTACTTTTCTTAACTTTTTTTTTTCTGCAGTGTAGCGGTTCCCTCCCTCTCCCACTCCGTGCACGCGCCCGCCCACCGCCCCCTGTGCACGCGCGCGCTCCCGTGTGCGCCCCCGCCTGTCCCGCCCTCGATCCCGCCCCCCTCCCCTTCATCTGGCACACCGATGGCCGCCCACCCGCCTCCCAGACTTGCTCCCACCCACCAACGATACCGGCCACCGATGTCCGGTGCAGAGAGGGCCACAGAGTGTCTCTCTCTGCATCGGATGGCCAAGGGGAGTTATTGCAGGATACCTCGATATAGAGGCATCACTGCAATAACCGGAAAGCAGCTGGAAGCGAGCAGGATCGCTTCCAGCTGCTTTCCAGACCAAGGACGTACGCCACACGTCCTCGGTCATTAACTGTATTTTTTTTGAGGACGTGTGGCGTACGTCCTTGGTCTTTAAGGGGTTAAGGTAAGACAGGGGCTCCTCCATACATTTGCAACAATGTTGCACTAGCTTCTCTACCCAGCCCTCTTCTCCTATCTCACGCCCTATAGCCTTAACCCTTAAGTTGCTGCAGTCCCATGCTGGTCCTTTCACTGCCTGTTGATGCTGGATTCTGTTGAATTTAGCTGATATTTTGCAGATTATTTGTATCACTTCCAGAGCCAGATAAAAATGCGACTTATCATGGCCATTGGTTAGGCACGCCCCTAGTTTTCAATTTTAAATAAGAGCAAATACCCTTCTGAAAAGCTGAGAAGTAATGCATTAAGGTGATACACAGGTGTGTACTTACTTCTGTTGTTTACTGTACATATATATATATATATATATATATATATACAAAATAGAAATACTAAGAATATTTTCTTGTAAGTGAAGACCATTAGAATGTAAAATATTTACATTAAATACATAGTACAATACATTATTAAAGGGACACAAAACCCAATATCTGAATCATAAAAGAAAAATTTGGGGGTTTGTGTCCCTTTAACTATTAAAAATGATTTTACAAGTTTTAAGGTATTTGAGTGTTTAAACACATCAATAAACATGTATCTACATATATGTACAAATATATACATCCATACACACATTTAGACATATACTGTATATATTCATTATAGCCCTTTCTAGTCAAACACCGTGTCATATACCATATACCTTTAAATCCTTACAATTTTTAAATTAATGTTTATATAAATAATATTAATCAGAAAGAGTATATATGAGTGTAACACTTTATGTTAGGTCTTCAGTCGCGCTAACCTGATGAGTGCAAATTACGTTTGCGCGAGAGCACGCCTGTTTACTTTCATCTTGTAATACGCATGCAAGTTAATGTGGCAGCAATATTGCTTATTGATATAGTGCACCACTATTAATCTAGCCCTCTGTCTGGATCGTGAAAGAAAAAATAATTTAAATCTTTTTCAGAACCCCTTCTCCCAAAAACAAACAAACTGTTGGTTAGTGTATTAACTTGTAAATATATTAATGATGGTGAAAAAAATGGTGTTTTATTCTGTGAATACAAAACAAATTACATACATGTTGCACATTCATGAATATATTCTCTTTATTATATATTTTCAACTCAAAAAACAAACCCACTTTTTTATACATAATTCACAAACAAACAATAATATTCAATCTAATATTTAGCCTTTACAGAAATACCTTCAATGCAGGATTTGTCATAAGTAACAATCATGAATCCAGGCAAGAGCATCACAAATGCCAGTCACAAATGCCAGACAGTTTTTTATTTTTATTTATAAAAACACGCAATATAGCTATAGAAGTCGTAACAATTTCACATAAATCCCATACACGGTTAATTGAATAATTTACGCTTACCGAGACACCAATTATGTTAACGTGATTTAAAGAAGACGTTTAAAAAGGAGTTATTTTGGCATAAAAGCTTACACAACCTGTGCATTATTTAATAGGGCATAGGACAACGTTCTGAAACTACAGATATATGCAATACAGTTGAGTTATTTTGCTTCAGAAAATAAAACAAATATTAACATCCATTAAAAAAAGTAAAAATAATTACATTTTTACACAACACAAAAAATATATATTTTTAGATCATTAACACATTAAAAAATATGGAGATATTTGAGTTTAAGTAGTAATTTTGTGATTCATTTGGTCAAAAATAACCAGTGTATATAGATTTAATATTTTTTTTACACCACAGATGTGTAGTGATTTACATGATAGTATGACAAGTGAAAACATGAATTCCACATAAATAAAAGCTAATACTCTACATGGGCGCCTCTTTGTTTTTTGTATCAAAGCTAATAAGCTGACTAGTACAATACCCAGATGCATACCTAAAGTTTGAAAATTAAATGTTCATTGATGAAAAAAAATAATATTCCTCAAATATTTAGACCTAACAAATCTAGGGGTATATATAGTATGTGTTACAGGAAGCTTGGCTATCAATGAGATATTTGTGAGGTATAAGTAGTGCAGTTTTGGTTGAACTGTAGGGTACTACTACATGCAAACATCTGACACACGTCACACATAAACACTCATGGACTTCACACATGATTACAGACACACATGGACCTCACATGCGCTATAAACAATGAAACCTACAGATCTTCACGCCTCAGCTCACATTCAATATCTGCACTAGATACATATCTAGATCCATTCCATAAAGCCTAGTCTAGCACACTAAGACATCCATGCTGACCTACATCCATCTAGGCCTAAAAGGAAGAACACCTATGTAAAAAAAAACTACCACATTTTTTGTACAAAAGCTATGACAATACAGGAATGAAAAGAGACCATTTATAATCAACAGCACACACTTAGCCTAGGGTTGCCACCTTTTGCCCCAAAAAATCCTGGACACTTTTTAAGTGGGCGTGGTGAGGGCGTGGCTTGGGGGTGTGGCTTGGAGGCGTGGCTTGTCACGGCCTCAAATTCATTATGAAATTCATTTTATATATATATATATATATATATATATATATATATATATATTATATTAATTTATATATTAATTATATTAGTTGTTTAATTCCTGCAGAAAATAAATTGTTTAATTCATGGGTGATGTAATTTTGTAAGCTAGGATCTCTCTAGGTTTTGTAAAAAAAAATGTTTTTATTTATCTTTATTGAAGATTACAGAATATAACAAATAAAATATTATGAATTCCCAATTATTTAGAACAGGTACAAAGTTACATTCAGATACATGTAGGTGTATTTGTGAATATACAACATTTATACTGTCTGCCATTGACATACTCTTCTCTTGCCAAAAATGATTGGCTGCTACTTACATATGCTGCCCCTTAATGTTTCTGCATGTTGAGGAGGGTGTGTAACTTTATAGCATGTCAAACTCACTGGTTGTATTTCAACCAGATCTACAATCAAACATCGTCAATTATCCTCTGTGCTAAGTGTCAACACACTCATTACACATACAAAACGCCGCTGTAACTATGAATCTCAGAACAGTTTACTGCCCGTGGTACATAACATTCTAGAACGGAACAAGTTGCTAGACACGTAACCAAGATCACGTACTGCTTACCAACGTTCCTTCTAGCGCGTCCCTCCGGTTCCCAGTACCCTAAACCTCCGCTGTATGCAGCAAGCACAATAGACGTTTACACAGGTAGTGCTACTGTAACCAAGGAAACAACTCACTCAGCGCAGTGACGGATGGACGTCTAAGTAACCCTCCTCTTGCTCCCTCCCACATACAGTTGAGTAGTATTACTCCAGGCAGCAGCAGGCTCCTCCAGGCTCCGTCTCTCCTCCCGCCGGGCTAAAAGCTCCCTTGGCCAGCTAATTTGTTTTTCATCTGCGCTCACTGCTGTGCCCGCCCCAGGGGAGCTCTTAGCCCGGGGCATTTGACTGTAGTTCCGGGACACGGGACATACAGTCCCAGACCGGGACTGTCCCGGTGAAACCGGGGCAGGTGGCAACCCTAACTTAGCCTGGTATCCCTATAGGCCAGGCATCCTCAAACTTGGCCCTCCAGAGGTTTTGGAACTACATTTCCCATGATGTTTAGCCAACTGTTATGCTGGCAGTGCATCATGGGAAAAATTGTTCCCACGACATCTGGAGGGCCAAATTTGAGGATGTGTGTTCTAGGCCCTGTCTTGTACAAAGCATGACATTTAATTTGAAATTACCTTGAGGAATATTGTTTTATAACTTTATAGCCATTTAGAAAATGACCAGAAAATATTGTATGATGTCATCATATGCATATATGCTGCTTGACATTTTTTATAATGAAATGTTTTTCTTTTTGCTCCAGATAACGTTAGGTTGAAGGTGGCAGAACAAATTTAGACAGAACTGCAATCATTATTTTGAGTTAGTAAAAATGCTTACATATAGGATGACCATATTCCCGCTTTAAGAAGGGACACATATGAAAAATACATATGTCAGGGTTCTTATACAGAACATTTCTTAAAACAGCCCTGACATATGTATTTTCCATATGTGTCCCTTTTTAAAGCGGCAATATGGTCCCCCTACTTATATATACCATACATGTGCAAAGCATATGAAAATATGGTCCCTTTTCATACATATTGTGCGAATCAGCAAAATATGCGTCATTGAGTTGTCAGGCACAAAAATATTTTAATCTTTCATAAGTGAAGTATTTTCATTTTTAACTTAATACAAACTAACCTGAAAACATTGCACCCTCCTCTATATAAGTTTTCATTAAAACAAATCCAAAGCAACTTTTTTAATTTAACAAATGTATTTCAATCATTAATTTTTTTTATTTTCTATGCATTGTAGATTTCTCCTTCACAATACAGAAGTTGGAGTACACATTTGGCTAACAGAACCCCCCCCCCCCCACATCATTAGATAGGGATCAAACTTTTCTAACAGCTATAGAATACAATTATATATTTAAACATATATTTATTTTTTTCTATATATTTATATTATTTAGCACAATTATGTATTTGAAATATTTTACTTTACGAAAATATCTTGATAGTTTACATTAATTTTTATCACTCACCTTAAATCTCATTCATTTATTTAAAAAGATTATTTTCTGCTCTCAAAATCCATACAAACTATAAAATAACATACGTTATATTACCACACTTACACACAGTTTTATTTACAATTAATAGGTCATCAAATATTGCACGTAGTGGCCCAAGGTCTCTCAAATGAGAGTTATTTAAAAATATATATGTACTATATATATATATAGGTATACCGTTTATATTATTTATTCATGCAACATTGAATATATTTCACCTCACAGACATTTACTATATCACACCATTATACAATTGGAACAAGAAACACGGACAATTCTTAGAATTTAAAGATTTTAAAGATATATATTTATACACACAAACGCACACACACACAGGAGTAATATTAAGCCTTTAAGGCAGACATTTTTAAGTGTTTTTCCTATACATTAAATTCAGCCTTTGCATTAAAGGGGCAGTAAAGTCCAAACAATGATTTCATGATTTAAGGGAATGTAATTTTAAACAACTTTCCAATTTACTTTTGTCACCAATTTTGCTTTGTTCTTTTCGTATTCTTAGTTGAAAGCTAATTGTAGGAGGTTCATATGCTAATTTCTTAGACATTGAAGACTGCCTCTAATCTGAATACATTTTCACCACTAGAGGGCATTAGTTCATGTGTTTCATATAGATAACATTGAGCTCATGCATGTGAAGTTACCCTGAAGCCAGCACTGATTGGCTAAAATGCTTGTCTGTCCAAAGAACTGAAATAAGGGGACAGTCTGCAGAGGCTTAGATACAAGGTAATCATAGAGGTAAAAAGTTTATTTCTATAAGTATTGGTTATGCAAAACTGGGGAATGGGTAATAAAGGGATTATCTTTCTTTTTAAACAGCAACAATTCTGGTGTTGACTGTCCCCTTAAAAAGAAATGTTTAAATAAAATAATTTTAACAAACAGTGGAATTTTAAAGCATGTAAACTTAATGATTTCATTAATAATAATAATAAAGCATCTTTAAATATATAAAAAGAAGGGAGAAAAAGAGAGGCGCTTGTGTGTTACCAGTATAAGCAGATTAGAAGACTTGTATTCACCCACACAGGGTACTCACATTTCAGTGGAGCACTCAGACAGTGCTATTAGGCGCAGACTGGGTGATCAACAGCAACCCAGCTTGCTGTACTTTCCAACGTGTATACAGGAACACCTTTGGCTCTAATCTTTTTAGAGCTGGAATGGAACTGCCAGACGATAACCCTTTCGCAGGACAAGGCAGACAGCAGAAGAACACACAGGGACCTCCACAGAGTGCGGAGCCAGTCCCAGTGCAAATGATTGGTAGGAGGTGCTAGATAAATAACGATCAGTGAAGGTTCCAATATTAAAAAATTAAATTTATTAAAACAATAGTAAAAACAGGAACCAAAAGGAAGGGCATAAAGTACCCCCCTTAAAAACATGCAACGCATTTCTCAGCACCAACGCTGTTTCATCAGGCATATAAAGCATACTGATCATAGCTCTCATATATACACCAACTTTACCAATCAAATTAATTAAAAGAATAACAAACACCTGAGAGTTTCACTCCAAGGGGCAGGCTCTCAGCACTTTAACCCTTTGTCTATGGTATATATTTCTCATATTTGATAGACTTAACTATAATAATCTAAAATATAAAATCTATATCAATTTTGTGTTAAAAAATCATATTATCAAAAAATATATATTGGATCAAAAAAGTGGTTTCTATTCGATCAAGTATAAACTCTTTAGTATACAAAATAAAAAGGTCAAGATACAGAAATATGATGTTTAACAAACAATATATGTGTTGCTTATTAGTACCTGAGTGATCTAATAGGGATACACGGAATTCGAGTTACACACTTGCATGTTAAACAAACAATATATGTGGTGTTTTGCAAACGTATTATGTGGTGTATGATTGACTCAGGTACTAATAAGCAACACATATATCGTTTTTTAAACATCATATTTCTGTATCTTGACCTTTTTATTTTGTATACTAAAGAGTTTATACTTGATCGAATAGAAACCACTTTTTTGAGCCAATATATATTTTTTGATAATATGATTTTTTTAACACAAAATTGATATAGATTTTATATTTTAGATTATTATAGTTAAGTCTATCAAATGTGAGAAATATATACCATAGACGAAGGGTTAAAGTCCTGAGAGCCTGCCCCTTGGAGTGAAACTCTCAGGTGTTTGTTATGATCAGTATGCTTTATATGCCTGATGAAACAGCGTTGGTGCAGAGAAACGCGTTGCATGTTTTTAAGGGGGGTTACTTTCTGCCCTTCCTTTTGGTTCCTGTTTTTACTATTGTTTTAATAAATTTTATTTTTTAATATTGGAACCTTCACTGATCTTTATTTATCTAGCACCTCCTACCAATCATTTGCACTGGGACTGGCTCCGCGCTCTGTGGAGGTCCCTGTGTGTTCTTCTGCTGTCTGCCTTGTCCTGCGAAAGGGGTATCGTCTGGCAGTTCCATTCCAGCGCTAAAAATATTAGAGCCAAAGGTGTTCCTGTATACACGTTGGAAAGTACAGCAAGCTGGGTTGCTGTTGATCACCCAGTCTGCGCCTAATAGCACTGTCTGAGTGCTCCACTGAAATGTGAGTACCCTGTGTGGGTGAATACAAGTCTTCTAATCTGCTTATACTGGTAACACACAAGCGCCTCTCTTTTTTCTCCCTTCTTTTTGTAGACGTCTTACCATTTTTTGATGTGCGGAGAGTGCAGCTTCTGATTGTCTTCCAATGGTTGATCCCTCCTATTTCTCATTTGGTTTGGATTCATTATTGAGACTTTTATTTGAAAAAGACTTTATCATAATATTTATCTTTTTGTCTTTTGAATGTTATGTTTATATCTATATATCACATTCATCTGTTACATCTGTTACATTTGTTATATTTGAACATATTCTGCATTTTATTTATTTCGCCATTTAGGATCTTTATTTACTATACAGTATTTGTTTAAACTTGTCTATTTATATGACCTAGAGCGCCTCCTAGTAGGTTATCCTTAGAGAGATACCTTTCGATCTTTAAATATATGAATTTATGAACTTGCTGCTTTAATTTTATACAAATTAGACACGGGTAACTAATGTATGATCTAATGTTAGTATTAAATTAATCAATCATTATGACATACTCCCAAATTTTTAAAATGATACATGGTGGGGGGTTCCAGAGACAGTGACTGATGTCTGGAGACAGATTAGGTGATATGGACGTGAGTATGGATGAATGTGAGTATTCTGAGGTAGGTTTGGCCAGTCCCCAGGACATAAGAATGAGCTCAAGATGTTGCCCTGTCTCATCAAGAGTTAAATACATGAGAGCTCTGTAATAAAAGAAAATACAGGTGGCCCTCGTTTTACAACGGTTCCATTTACACCGTTTCAGAATAACAACCTTTTTTTCCAGTCATGTGACTGCTATTGAAAAGCATTGAGAAGCAGTGCATTGATTAAAATTGCCAGTAGGTGGAGCTGTCCGCTTGTGTTGCTGCAAAGCCAAGCAAGCTGAAATTAATCAGTTTAACCAGACCTGAGCTATCGAGCAGATTTCAAAGGAACAAGATCTTCCTGTCTATAAATCAGTCCAGTTTGGAATGCATAGAAAGAACTGTTTGCAGAAAAATGCAAGTGAAGTCTGTGTTGTGTGATTGTTTTATTAGGTTTATAATGCTGTTTAGCAAATGTTTTTGTTAATTTAACTTAGTTTAATTATATATTCTGTGTTGTGTGATTATTTTAATAGGTTTATAATGCTGTTTAGCAAATGTTTTTGTTCATTTAACTTAGTTTAATTATATATTCTGTGTTGTGTGATTATTTTATCAGGTTTATAATGCTCTTTAGCATTTAAAGTCTTCATTTCAAAGCTTTAAAAATAATGTATTAGGTGTTACTTATGACAATTTTGAGAGGGGCCTGGAACATATCTCCCTCACTTCCCATTGACTTAAATTATAAACTGGGTTTCAATTTACAACGGTTTCAATTTACAACAATTCCTTCTGGAACCTAACCCTGGCGTAAACTGAGGGCTACCTGTATAGAATTTGGTCTACAGCAGAAAGCAGGGAAGTTTGACAACAATTTTATACATTATGTATTATGTCCCTTTATGTAAATGTATGCCTAGGAGAAAAATATAAAGATTGGAAAATATTTTTTGAATGTAAAAACATCTCCACACGGAAAGGGTAGGTGATACGTTAAAAAAAAACACAAAAACCTAGTGTAGTTTTATTTATAAACATTATCTATGCAAGCTTTTGAGTTAAAGGGATAATAATGTCAAAATCAAAATGTGCATGGGTGCATTTTAATTTTGCTTAGAAACATTTTTGTAATATACTTCCATTAGCAAAAATGTTTCTAGTAAAATGTATTACTGTTTTTCAGTTGCATACTCACATATGCTGCTTTTGCCCAGTGCACCAGCAGTCATTCACCACATCTTTTCAGAGAGATAGAAGCTGAGTGTATGACACAACTTAAAGGGACAGTACACTGTAAAATTGTTTTTGTATGAATGTATTTTCAATGACTTGTTATACCAGTTGCAGCGTATAAAATGTATGAGTAATTGCATTTTCAGGTTTATTTGTGTATATGAAATAGCTGGTTTTGTGCTTTTAAACCACAGCCTATTACAATGGGTTGAGCTTCAGGTAATATCAGATCTCATTATGTTATCACTTTTATGTACACACACTTGCTTCCTTATCTTATATTTGTCTGTAAAAGTAAAGCTTAATACATAGAGAGAACAATGGAAAATTTAAAGACTCCAGCAGGTAAAATGAATCATTGGGAACAATTTAAAGGGGAGAACATTTTTGTGTGAACTGTCCCTTTAAGTCTTCATGCAATGCCCGCGTCAGCAGCTCTCTAAGGTGTTGCGTACAAGGTACACACAGCATATGTGCATATGCCACTGAAAAGCAGTAATAACATTTACTAGAAGCATTTTTACTAAAAGAAGTATAAAGCAAAAAATGCTTATATTTAAAACTGAAATGCATTTCCATTCCTACTAAAAGGGGCAGTATCAGTTGCACTATAATTAATCTTTTTACAAGTATGAAACAGGTCACCAAACACATCATTGTTTAGATACAAATATTTAAATTTTAAACGTGATTTCTACTTCTATTTTCAGCTAATTATCCAGTTAAAGGTATATGTTTACAATAAACCATAAACTCTTTTAACCTATGCGTGCCACATTTAGCAGATAAAATATCTAATACTTTAATAAAAATATAAGAACACAGCTTGCAGATAAACACATCATATAAACTACAGGATTAACATATTCTTATTACATATAAATACTGTATCAAAATGAGTGTTTTTCAGTTTTCCATGAACCAATCACAGAATGATTATGCTCACAATGTATTTAAAATGGGTAGAATTCATAAAGGTGCATATCTTGTCTGTTATACCCGGTATTCTGTGATATGCCCTTATTGAAATAATTCTTAGCAATGTCATGTAGAAGCGTAACTTTACATTCATGATATCTGTGTCTGATAATGACTACAAACTCTATTATTTGCTTCTTCTTAGTAATAAATGCTGCCCATTTACTTATACGTTAAAAATAACACATTTGCATTAAAGGAACATGGGACATTTTCCACTATTATCTTTTAGGTGGAACAGAGTACAGTGTATTGTCCCTTTAAAGGGACAGTAAAGTCAAGATTAATTTTTCATGATATAGATAGAGCATGTAATTTTAAACACCTTTACTTCCATTATCAAATTTGTTTTGATCTCTTGGTATCCTTTGTTGAAGGGTAAACCTGGGTAGGCTCATAGGACCTAAGAAGTGTGCATGTCTTTAGCCCTCTATAGTAGCAGTATTTGCTACTATGTATAACATTGTTGCAAACACTGCTAAAGACATGTGCACACTTTTGAGGTCCTATAGCCTACCCCGGTTTACTCTTTGACTAAGTAAATTGGAAAGTTGTCTTATCTGAATCACAAAAGAAAAATTGTGGGTTCAGTGTCCCTTTAATATTGCATGCCCTCTCTAGGCATGAAAGTTACATTTTTACTTTACTGTCCCTTTAATCACTATTCATATGTGTACTTTTCTGTCATGAAAGCTCTTTCAAGTCCAATTCCTTTTATTTCCCTGTGTCCTGAGACGTAGCTAACATATTTATATATTATGGATTTAACTTTTTCTTACAAATCACTGGCCCATTACAGAAACGATAAACTGATTTGCTATTCCATTCCAGTGTGTACACAAAATCAAATAATTACTTCTATTAAACTGAATCTGAATGGTCAAAATTGTTGTAAAAGCCTTATTCCTTTGGGATATACATAAATTATGCAAATAATTGCCATAGAATTTGAACTTAAAATGTACAATTGAAATATGATTGGAAGGAATTAGTTATATGGATATTATTACAGAAATATTCAGTTAAAATGAATTAGTGATAGCTTTAAACATGTATGGCAATCAGTACCAGGTTGCATGCGGTGCCAGGTTTGTTAGTGACGCCAGCCTGTGGGCACCATAACTTCAGAAGGTTGTCTTTCTAGCTGGACATGGAGTCTACAGTTTACTAGTTGATGAGGCCAATCCCCACAAAACAAGTAACATTGTAATACATTTTGAAACATTCTCATTTAAATTGAACAAAGGAACTTTTAGAGTATGATGTCACTAAAAGGCATTTAAAATATACTCTCTATAATCTTACATTATGCAGTTTGTTCCCTTAACAGCCTTAATTTGTGTTATTGTGTTGCTTTATTTTAACCTGACTGTGTGCTTAAAGGGACACTGAACCCAAATTTTCTTCTTTCATGATTCAGACAGAGGATGCAATTTTAAGCAACTTTCTAATTTACTCCTATTATCAATTTTTCTTCATTCTCTTGCTATCTTTATTTGAAAAAGAAGGCATCTAAGCTAAGGAGCCAGAAAATCTTTGGTTCAGTCCATGGGCAGCACTTGTTAATTGGTGCTGTCCAATCAGCAAGGACAACCCAGGTTGTTCACCAAAAATGGGCCGGCATCTAAACTTACATTCTTGCTTTTCAAATAAACATAGCAAGAAAAATTGATAATAGGAGTAAATTAGAAAGTTGCTTAAAATTGCATGCTCTATCTGAATCACAAAAGAAAAAATGTGGGTTCAATGATCCTTTAAATAATATTTATTTATTAAACATACACATTTGGGATATATTCTATTCAAGTTGAAAAGTTTACCACATAATTAATCTACATTGAAACCCTGCAGACATTAATATGAACTTTGTACTTGACCAAACCTTTCCCATTATTATTCAATTATCTTATTTATAGTACTCAAATTTGTATTAGATCTAACATTATTAACTCCATTGCTGCAGGAGAGGTCTGCAATGCAAGCAAACGCCATAAAAATCTTCTCCAATTAATACAGAGGAGGATGCCTATTTCATGAGATGGAACGTTTTTAAACCATTCATTTGTTTTTAATGATGTGATTACTTACAGTAGATATTACATTTCTGCACCTCATAATAAACATTATAGTTGGAAAAAAATATCTTTATTCCACTTACCAAATTGTTAGTATTAATAGCTGAGCATTAATGCATATGGTATCGTTATCCTTTTTAACAGCAATAGCTATGAAGCCCTTTAGTTACCTGAATGCTGAAAGTATATATAAAAAAACTAAACAATGCTCAGGCTATATCTTTCAGTTGTCTTCCAATGAGGGATAACTCATACAACATCAGTTAAATGAATCTCAAATTCATTCATAAATAACAATAAAATGAATTAGTCATTCAGTGACGGACCAGACACAAGCTGAACAAAATGTACAACTGAAAAAAAGAAACATTTTACCCATAAACACACAGATGCAACATCAACAATATGTGGAACCTGACATAGCCCACTTTATAGAAAAATAACATCAGGTTAGTAAGGAGCATACTAACTGTTAGAGCATACAAAGCGTATTTATCTTGCAAACAGCAGGGACATTTATCATAGCATCTCAGCCTCCAGGCTATCGTCAGCAAAGTTTCTCCAAACAGATATATAGACAGTGGAAATAAAAAAAACTACATTTTTTTTTTAAATACTTGTTGGCAATAGAACACACTGAGGAAGCCTGGAACAAAGTATTAACAACCACAGTTTGGTTGCTGTACAGGGGGTTTATCTGTCAGTCTTGTGCTTTGTTTTGCTGCAGTAATTGCTGGATCGGTTTCTAAATTCTCTGACATTTTGTCACAGATGATATCCACCAGCCTCTCAAATGTCTGCTTCACGTTGATGTTATCTTTAGCGCTTGTTTCAAAAAATTCAAAACCTAAAAAAGGAAAAAACATATGTCAGAAATGTATTATTATTATTTTTATTTTTTTTAGGTTCACTCATTTTTTCGTTTTACTGAAGAATTCTGGACTAGATTAGATTTTAAAAGTATTTGTGGCATTCAAGTTAGGTAGCATAGTTAAAGGGACACTCAAGTCAAAACAAACGTTGCACAGTCTTTTTACTGTTATGTAACCCCTGCAAAAGTGTATCTTTATTTAAAAAGCAGGAATGTAAAGCTTAGGAGCCGGCCCAATTTTGGTTCAGGACCTGGGTTACGCTTGCTTATTGATGGCTTAATGTAGCCATATCTGAGTTGTGTGACCACTGACTTTAAAAAGGCTGCTTATTTTTTTTATATCAAAATCAGCAACAGAGAAGGCTAACATTCATGTCATAGCCTTTTTATTAGGCATGCTCTGCAACAGTGTTTCTCAACTCCAGTCCATTAGTACTACTAACAGGCCAGAGTTTCAGTCTACCTTAACTAGAGCACAGGTGCAGTAATCAGCCGATTGATGACAGCAGGTTAGTAACCATGGTTACTGATCAGCTGATTATTTCACCTATACTCTAGTTAAGGTATAATGAATATCTGGCCTGGGAGGAGTACCTGAGGACTGGAGTTGAGAAACATTGCTCTACAACCAATATGTCTGTCATGAGTAGACATTATGGACCTCAAACGCTGCACTACAGTTTAACCCCTTAACGACCAAGGACGTACGCCATACGTCCTAAAAAAAAATATAGTTAATGACCGAGGACGTATGGCGTACGTCCTTGGTCTGTAAAGCAGCTGGAAGCGATCCTGATCGCTTCCAGGCGCTTTCCGGTTATTGCAGTGATGCCTCGATATCGAGGCATGCTGCAATAACCCCCCTTGGCCATCCGATGCAGAGAGAGCCACTCTGTGGCCCTCTCTGCACCGGACATCGATGGCCGGTATCGTTGGTGGGAGCTTACGTGGGAGACGGGTGGGCGGCCATCGATGGGCCATATGACGTTGAGGGGGGCGGGATTGTGGGCGAGATCGCCGGGGGGCGTGCACGGGGTGGATGCGGGTGGGAACGGCTACACTACAGAAAATGAATAATAATAAAAGTTGGGTAAAAGTAAAAAAAAAAGTTAAGGTAAAAGTTAAAAAAAATAAAAATCAAAGTGATCTGGAAGTTGTAGGGGTGTTGTTCTTTGGGGGGGGGGGAGCTACACTACAGAAAAAAAAAAAGAAAAAAGAATAAAAAGGAATTTTTTTTGCTGAAACTGAGTACTGGCAGACAGCTGCCAGTACCCAAGATGGCTACAAGTAAGGTAGAGGGGGAGGGTTAGAGAGCTGTTTGGAGGGGATCAGGGAGGTTGGGGGCTAAGGGGGGAATCCTACACATCAGCATATGTAAATATGCTATAAAAAATATTTTTTTAAAATACCTTTAATTTTAGTACTGGCAGACTTTCTGCCAGTACTTAAGATGGCGGGGACAATTGTGGGGTGGGGGAGGGAACAACACTGTTTGGGAGGGATCAGGGGGTCTGATGTGTCAGGTGGGAGGCTGATCTCTACACTAAAGCTAAAATTAACCCTGCAAGCTCCCTACAAGCTACCTAATTAACCCCTTCACTGCTAGACATAATACACGTGTGATGCGCAGCAGCATTTCATGGCCTTCTAATTACCAAAAAGCAACGTCAAAGCAATATATGTCTGCTATTTCTGTACAAAGGGGATCCCAGAGAAGCATTTACAACCATTTGTGCCATAATTGCACAAGCTGTTTGTAAATAATTTCAATGAGAAACCTAAAGTTTGTGAAAAAGTTAACGGTTTGTTTAATTTGATCGCATTTGGCGGTGAAATGGTGGCATGAAATATACCAAAATGGGCCTAGATCAATACTTTGGGATGTCTTCTAAAAAAAGTATACATACATGTCAATGGATATTCAGGGATTCCTGAAAGATATCAGTGTCCCAATGTAACTAGCGCTAATTTTGAAAATAAAGTGGTTTGGAAATAGCAAAGTGCTACTTGTACTTATTGCCCTATAACTTGCAAAAAAAGCAAAGAACATGTAAACATTGGGTATTTCTAAACTCAGGACAAAATTTAGAAACTATTTAGCATGGGTGTTTTTTGGTGGTTGTAGATGTGTAACAGATTTTGGGGGTCAAAGTTAGAAAAAGTGTTTTTTTCCATTTTTTCCTCATATTTTATAAAAAAAATTTTATAGTAAATTATAAGATATGATGAAAATAATGATATCTTGAGAAAGTCCATTTAATGGCAAGAAAAATGGTATATAATATGTGTGGCAGACAGCTGCCAGTACCCAAGATGGCTCCCAGTAAGGTAGAGGGGGAGGGTTAGAGAGCTGTTTGGGGGGGATCAGGGAGGTTGGGGGCTAAGGGGGGAATCCTACACATCAGCATATGTAAATATGTTAAAAAAATATATATATTTTTTTTAAATACTTTTAATTTTAGTACTGGCAGACTTTCTGCCAGTACTTAAGATGGAGGGGACAATTGTGGGGTGGGGGAGGGAACAGCACTGTTTGGGAGGGATCAGGGGGTCTGATGTGTCAGGTGGGAGGCTGATCTCTACACTAAAGCTAAAATTAACCCTGCAAGCTCCCTACAATGTACCTAATTAACCCCTTCACTGCTAGACATAATACACATGTGATGCGCAGCGGCATTTCATGGCCTTCTAATTACCAAAAAGCAACTTTAAAGCCATATATGTCTGCTATTTCTGAACAAAGGGGATCCCAGAGAAGCATTTACAACCATTTCTGCCATAATTGCACAGGCTGTTTGTAAATAATTTCAGTGAGAAAACTAAAGTTTGTGAAAAAATTAACAATTTTTTTTTATTTGATCGCATTTGGCGGGGAAATGGTGGCATAAAATATACCAAAATGGGCCTAGATCAATACTTTGGGTTGTCTACTACACTACACTACACTAAAGCTAAACTTAACCCTACAAGCTCTCTACAAGCTCCCTAATTAACCCCTTCACTGCTGGGCATAATACACGTGTTCTAATTACCAAAATAAAATGCCAAAGCCATATATGTCTGCTATTTATGAACAAAGGGGATCCCAGAGAAGCATTTACAACCATTTGTGCCACAATTGCACAAGTTGCTTGCAAATAATTTCAGTGAGAAACCTAAAGTTTGTGAAAAAAATTGTGAAAAAGTGAACAATTTTTTTTATTTGATCTCATTTGGCGGTGAAATGGTGGCATGAAATATACCAAAATGGGCCTAGATCAATACTTTGGAATGTCTTCTAAAAAAATTATATATACATGTCAATGGATATTCAGGGATTCCTGAAAGATATCAGTGTCCCAATGTAACTAGCGCTAATTTTGAAAAAAAGTGGTTTGGAAATAGCAAAGTGCTACTTGTACTTATTGCCCTATAACTTGCAAAAAAAGCAAAGAACATGTAAACATTGGGTATTTCTAAACTCAGGACAAAATTTAGAAACTATTTAGCATGGGTGTTTTTTGGTGGTTGTAGATGTGTAACAGATTTTGGGGGTCAAAGTTAGAAAAAGTGTTTTTTTCCATTTTTTCCTCATATTTTATATTTTTTTTTATAGTAAATAATAAGATATGATGAAAATAATGATATCTTGAGAAAGTCCATTTAATGGCGAGAAAAACGGTATATAATATGTGTGGGTACAGTAAATGAGTAAGAGGAAAATTACAGCTAAACAGAAACACCGCAAAAATGTAAAAATAGCCTTGGTCCCAAACGGACAGAAAATGGAAAAGTGCTGTGGTCATTAAAGGGTTAAAAAACTAAATCTGAGACTAGTTTTTACTTTTTTTGAGCTGCTAATAGGATAGTTACAATGTTAATTTAAAGCTTCATTTAGACTTTAAACGCACACACTGTGCATACTAGGCTACATTTATTTAATATTTGTACCCCTGTTTTTGCTATTGACAAATCATTCAGAATAAAACATTGTATAACCAAAAGGAGGCTTCTATTGGTGCATCAGAACAGTTATACATTGAATGTAAAAATAAATGAGAATTGGATTCTTATGAGCTTTGCATTATTCATTATTTTATCCTAGGTGCTTATCTAATAATTTACTTTCACATCAATCCATGTAATGACTACACCATATCAAATATGCCAAGATGTTCATTCATTTTGTATATGATTAAACATCTTGGAACTTTGAACAAGGTAATTAGAAGGGTCCTTATGACTGAACAGCTAGGTGATACAAGAAGACGATCCTGCTGCAGAACGCTGGAAGAACTACCTGCTTTATTATGATAAATGTGTCTAAGTAACTTGTCACATAAACATTTTTTAGTGCGTCAATACAGTCAGATTGCAGATAGGTTAATCAATACCCCATTAAAAGAAAGCTGACTTGCCCATAATACAATATTGTGTATATTAGATGGTAGGAATATAAGATAGCTCTTATTCAGTCATGAACAGATCTATGTATGTATATGTAGCTTTAAATTAAATGTACAAATAGTATAAGTGTTCTGCCCAAGACCTTTCTAGCAGCTGCCTGATTTTACTGACCACCCTGTTAAAATTGTAGTCAATATTAAGCTAAAATGATCTAATACTAAAAAAGTTCATTTTTTTATTGCACAAATTAGCATTTAATACATTTATGTTAAATTATGCAATTAATTCGTGCTTTGCACAGCAGAAAATAATATCATATTAGAAGATATTACACTGCCCCGACCCGGCTACTTCATAATGCCACTCCGCTGGCAACATTTTCTATGGAGAACACTGAGTATTTTAAACACTATGATTAAAATGAGAAATGTCACGTCTCTCAAATAAATGCTAGGAATTATGGTTAATACAATCAGTATTCCCAGATGATGTTTTCATGTTTTTTCTTTCAAAAGGTCGGGAAACCCCAACAATTTCTTTCATGATTTGGAACATACAATAAACAATTTTCCAATTTACTTTGATTATCAAATTTACTTCATTCTCTTGTTATTCTTTGCTGAAGGAACAGCAATGCACTACTGGCAGCTAGCCAGTCATAGACAAATGTGTGCAGGCACCAATCACCAGCTAGCTCCCACTAGTGTATGATATATGAGTATTCTATTTCTCTTTAAGTATTCTTTTATTGAGGTTATGTGGAAAAGGAAGACATATAGTTAATGCCATAACACATTAAAATCATAGTTTACAATTGAGTAGCATAGTATATGGTATATACATGACAAGAATAATTATTTGCCATATCATGGCTCACTGAAACGCTCTCTATATTGCAGAAGGGGTCTTAGGCTTCAGACCGGTTGGAGTAATAAACGAGAGCTGTGAAGATATATAGTAATGAAGTAGGCATGGACCATTAAAGGTATTGATAATGATAAATTATAGGATGAATATATCAGCGGGTAAGCACAGCTTAAACTAGTATAGTATAGCTAACACATAACAAAAATACTCAAAATAAATAAAGAGGAGGGAGGAATATTTCTCATTGAAATGTCTTATGTGGTGGCACCCAGTAGCCCATTCTGTATTAAGATAGTTAAATAAACTTACATACAGTGAGAACCATGTGTTGGAACTGTGTATATAAAGCTATATGAGGAGGGGGGGACCACTACCCTATTGTCATCCTACCATGTTGGTGGCCAAAGTATAATAAAGATGAAGTAGGGGATATTCGTTTGTAGCCAGGTTTACAAGGCTCATTACCGGTTCAAAAGTAGCCTATTCTAAAGGGTTAGGGCCTCCCCACCTTCCTATGGTATTATAAGTTGACACAGGTGTAGTTGTTGGTAGGTCTACCTGGAGAAATCATGCTGAATAAAATTTACGCAATAATGCAGTACTAACAAAACTGATATAGCAATCTGTGGCCCTGGCTGAAGAATATGTATGTTACAATAGGGATGTCGCAGAGCACCTAGACTTTCTAAGCTGAATATGACACCCCCATAAAAATGAATAATACCTTAGTAAGATCATGATATGTTGGGGCCAATGGTCAAAAATAAGGGATACAAACATCAACATAAGGGGTCAACAACACTGCAAACTGTGTTAGGGGTCAAGCAAAACAGCAGAGCTAATTTGGTGCAAGAAGTAGAAGTTACCACTCGCCACATTTTATAATGTTAACATTTCACCCTACCCCTATAGGAAGAGGAGCTTGTAGCAATTATATAGTTCTGACATAAATCAGTCCCATTTGCCATTTGTGGGGCTTTAAGGTTGAAGGTGCTCCCATGCCGATCTAAGCACAGATCTTTCAGTAAATACGGTAAAGTCCTCTGAAATAGGTAATTGTAAAACCGGGCTGTTAGTGTGATAGGCCCAGTCAGAGTTAGGATCGTCGCTCCTCACCACTTCTGGGGTAGCCATCTGATCTAACACACGGATGTTGAGTGAATTTGAGTAGCCCTCAGAGTGTTCAGCCGTATCTCCCCATAGGGACTCCAAGGCAAGGACCCCCCTACACAACCCGCCATGGGCAACCTGTTGAGCTCCGGTCTGCCTTATCCTGATAGGGGTAGGAACAACAGCACTCCGAGTTTGTGGGCAGCCTAGGAACAAGTTACCTGCCTCCTTAACATGAAGATCAGTCTCACATTCCCCAGATAAGCCTCCATTTCTTGATAGATGTTCCTCTGTAAATGTGACGCATTGCACCTCCACTGTCACATCTAGCTGGTTGCTTGTCAGTGCAAGGGGTTTCCGGTCCTGTATCTGTAAGCGAGGGGCCCGCCCCATCACCATGCTGTATTATAGACTTAAGATATTCATAACTATGAAACATCTGCTGCTCCAGGTTACAAAGAAGGGTGCCTAGTACAATGTGGAATTCCTCTATTTCTCTCCAATAGACATAGCCACATTAAACTAGGTTACCCCCATTCTCGGGGAGGGGGGGTGATTAGTTGAAAGTTGTAGTAGGCCACCGCTCGCCGTCTCTTTTGCTTAGTTTTGGTCTAGTCGGTGAGGAACACTAAAATATTTATATGGCTCCGTTCAGCTAGAGGTTATATAACTCCTGTATGATCTGTGGATGTTGGCTGCTGCAGGATTGAAATGATTTTTAGTGTAGTATCCACATCAAGTTCAGAGCTGCTGAAAGATGTAACTTATCATGGCCGCAACTAGACACGCCCCCTGAGTATTCCATTTCAACAATGAATATCAAGAGAACAAAGCACAATTGAAAATACAAGTGAATTTAATAGCGTCTTAAAAGTACACACTCTATCTGAATCATTCAAGTTTGATTTTGACATTCCTATACCTTTAAATATTTAGCACATGGGCTCTGTAATGCTTATACACAGATAAGAGCATAATTTAGGGGAAAACACACATTTTTTTACCTTACCTCTTTGGACTTCCTACATACAATATTTTTTGTAAAAATAAAAGGGAAACTCTGAAAATCAGGACATATGGCTGTCTTAGAGGGACAGAGATCATTTATCAGAATTAGGTGATATGGTGATATTCTAGTAACCGCTTTAATTTTAAATTTTACTAGATCGCTCTTTAAAGGGACAGGAAAGTCAAAATTAAACTTGCATGATTCAGATAGAGAATCTAATTTTAAGACACTTTTAAATTCACTTCTATTTTCAAATGTGCTTTGTACTCTTAATATCCCTTGTGGAAAAAGAATAAGCACATATCCTATACTAGTGCGAGCTAGATGCTGATTGGTGCCTGCACATATTTGTCTCTTGTGATTGGCTAACTAGATTTATTCAGCTAGTTGCCAGTAGTGCAGTGCTATTCCTTCAGCAAAGGATAACAAGATAATGAAGCAAATATGATCATAGAAGTAAATTGGAAAGTTGTTTAAAATTGTATGTTGTATTCAAATCATGAAAGAACATTTTTGGGATTCCTGTCCCTTTAACATAAACTTCAAGCCTTGTTAAATTTCAATATTACAGGGTTAGAAACCAAAATTATATCATGATAATAAAATATTCCATATAATAGAACTTGTAACATCAAATTGCACTTATATTGAACTTATATTGCCATTCCCCAGTCCCAAACTTACCAAGTTGTTCTGCCAAATGTTTTCCCCTGTCAGCTGAGATCACCCGTTCATCCTCCATGTCACATTTGTTCCCAACTAGTATAACCTGGGCATTGTCCCAAGAGTATGTTTTAATTTGCGTTGACCTAAAAAAGAATAGCAAGTTATAAGTTATTTGTTCATCTTAATTTCTCATATACGTTATTTGTTCATATTAATTTCTCATATACATTATTTGTTCATCTTAATTTCTCATATACGTTATTTGTTCATCTTAATTTCTCATATACGTTATTTGTTCATCTTAATTTCTCATATAAGTTATTTGTTCATCTTAATTTCTCATAAAAGTTATTTGTTCATCTTAATTTCTCATATAAGTTATTTGTTCATCTTAATTTCTCATAAAAGTTATTTGTTCATCTTAATTTCTCATAAAAGTTATTTGTTCATCTTAATTTCTCATATACGTTATTTGTTCATCTTAATTTCTCATATAAGGTATTTGTTCATCTTAATTTCTCATATAAGTTATTTGTTCATCTTAATTTCTCATATAAGTTATTTGTTCATCTCAATTTCTCACATACGTTATTTGTTCTTCTTAATTTCTCATATACGTTATTTGTTCATCTTAATTTCTCATATAAGTTATTTGTTCATCTTAATTTCTCATATAAGTTATTT